>NW_027040865.1:505000-579663 GCF_037179485.1 Ochlerotatus camptorhynchus | reverse complement strand
TAAAGTTAAGTTAAAGTTAAGTTAAAGTTAAGTTAAAGTTGAGTTAAATTAAGTTAAAATTAAGTTAAAGTTAAGTTAAAGTTAAGTTAAAGTTAAGTTAAAGTTGAGTTAAAGTTGAGTTAAAGTTAAGTTAAAGTTGAGTTAAATTAAGTTAAAATTAAGTTAAAGTTAAGTTAAAGTTAAGTTAAAATTAAGTTTAAGTTAAGTTAAAGTTAAAGTTAAGTTAAAGTTAAGTTAAAATGAAGTTAAAGTTAAGTTAAAGTTAAGTTAAAGTTGAGTTAAAGTTGATTTAAATTAAGTTAAAATTAAGTTAAAGTTAAGTTAAAGTTAAGTTAAAGTTAAGTTAAAGTTAAGTTAAAGTTAAGATAAAGTTAAGTTAAAGTTCAGTTAAAGTTAAGGTAAAGTTAAGTTAAAGTTGAGTTAAATTAAGTTAAAATTAAGTTAAAGTTAAGTTAAAGTTAAGTTAAAGTTAAGTTAAAGTTAAGATAAAGTTGAGTTAAAGTTAAGTTAAAGTTAAGTTAAAGTTAAGTTAAAGTTAAGTAAAAGTTAAGTTAAAGTTTAGTTAAAGTTAAGTTAAAGTTAAGTTAAAGTTAAGTTAAAGTTAAGTTAAAGTTAAGTTAAAGTTGAGTTAAAGTTAAGATAAAGTTGAGTTAAAGTTGAGTTAAAGTTAAGTTAAAGTTAAGTTAAAGTTAAGTTAAAGTTAGGTAAAATTTAAGTAAAAGTTAAGTAAAAGTTAAGTTAAAGTTAAGTTAAAATTAAGTTAAAGTTAAGTTAAAGTTAAGATAAAAATGAGTTAAAGTTGAGTTAAAGTTAAGTTAAAGTTAAGTTTAAGTTAAGTTAAAGTTAAGTAAAAGTTATGTCAAAAATAAGTTAAAGTTAAGTTAAAGTTAAGTTAAAGTTAAGTTAAAGTTAAGTTTAAGTTAAGTTAAAGTTAAGTAAAAGTTAAGTAAAAAATAAGTTAAAGTTAAGTTAAAGTTAAGTTAAAGTTAAGTTAAAGTTAAGTTAAAGTTAAGTTAAAGTTAAGTTAAAGTTAAGTTAAAGTTAAGTTAAAGTTAAGTTAAAGTTAAGTTAAAGTTAAGTTAACGTTAGGTTAAAGTTAAGTTAAAATAAAGTTAAAGTTAAGTTAAAGTTAAGTTAAAGTTAAGTTAAAATTGAGTTAAATTAAGTTAAAGTTAAGTTAAAGTTAAGTTAAAGTTAAGTTAAAGTTAAGTTAAAGTTAAGTTAAAGTTGAGTTAAATTAAGTTAAAATTAAGTTAAAGTTAAGTTAAAGTTAAGTTAAAGTTAAGTTAAAGTTAAGTTAAATTTAAGTTAAAGTTAAGTTAAAGCTAAGTTAAAGTTAAAGTTAAGTTAAAGTTAAGTTCAAGTTAAGTTAAAGTTAAAGTTAAGTTAAAGTTAAGTTCAAGTTAAGTTAAAGTTAAGTTAAAGTTAAGTTAAAGTTAAGTTAAAGTTAAGTTAAGTTAAGTTAAAGTTAAGTTAAAGTTAAGTTAAAGTTAAGTTAAAGTTAAGTTAAAGTTAAGTTAAAGTTAAGTTAAAGTTAAGTTAAAGTTAAGTTAAAGTTAAGTTAAAGTTAAGTTAAAGTTAAGTTAAAGTTAAGTTAAAATAAAGTTAAAGTTAAGTTAAAGTTAAGTTAAAGTTGAGTTAAAGTTGAGTTAAAGTTGAGTTAAGTTAAGTTAAGTTAAAGTTAAGTTAAAGTTAAGTTAAAGTTAAGTTAAAGTTAAGTTTAAGTTAAGTTAAAATGAAGTTAAAGTTAAGTTAAAGTTGAGTTAAAGTTGAGTTAAATTAAGTTAAAATTAAGTTAAAGTTAAGTTAAAGTTAAGTTAAAGTTGAATTAAATTAAGTTAAAATTAAGTTAAAATAAAGTTAAAGTTAAGTTAAAGTTAAGTTAAAGTTGAGTTAAAGTTGAGTTAAAGTTGAGTTAAGTTAAGTTAAGTTAAAGTTAAGTTAAAGTTAAGTTAAAGTTAAGTTAAAGTTAAGTTTAAGTTAAGTTAAAATGAAGTTAAAGTTAAGTTAAAGTTGAGTTAAAGTTGAGTTAAATTAAGTTAAAATTAAGTTAAAGTTAAGTTAAAGTTAAGTTAAAGTTGAGTTAAATTAAGTTAAAGTTAAGTTAAAGTTAAGTTAAAGTTAAGTTAAAGTTAAGTTAAAGTTAAGTTAAAGTTGAGTTAAATTAAGTTAAAATTAAGTTAAAGTTAAGTTAAAGTTAAGTTAAAGTTAAGTTAAAGTTGAGTTAAAGTTGAGTTAAAGTTAAGTTAAAGTTGAGTTAAATTAAGTTAAAATTAAGTTAAAGTTAAGTTAAAGTTAAGTTAAAATTAAGTTTAAGTTAAGTTTAAGTTAAGTTTAAGTTAAGTTAAAGTTAAGTAAAATTTAAGTTAAAGTTAAGTTAAAGTTAAGTTAAAGTTAAGTTAAAGTTAAGTTAAAGTTAAGTTAAAGTTAAGTTAAAGTTAAGTTAAAGTTAAGTTAAAGTTAAGTTAAAGTTAAGTTAAAGTTAAGTTAAAGTTAAGTTAAAGTTAAGTTAAAGTTAAGTTAAAGTTAAGTTAAAGTTAAGTTAAAGTTAAGTTAAAGTTAAGTTAAAGTTAAGTTAAAGTTAAGTTAAAGTTAAGTTAAAGTTAAGTTAAAGTTAAGTTAAAGTTTAGTTAAAGTTAAGTTAAAGTTAAGTTAAAGTTAAGTTAAAGTTAAGTTAAAGTTAAGTTAAAGTTGAGTTAAAGTTAAGATAAAGTTGAGTTAAAGTTGAGTTAAAGTTAAGTTAAAGTTAAGTTAAAGTTAAGTTAAAGTTAGGTAAAATTTAAGTAAAAGTTAAGTAAAAGTTAAGTTAAAGTTAAGTTAAAATTAAGTTAAAGTTAAGTTAAAGTTAAGATAAAAATGAGTTAAAGTTGAGTTAAAGTTAAGTTAAAGTTAAGTTTAAGTTAAGTTAAAGTTAAGTAAAAGTTATGTCAAAAATAAGTTAAAGTTAAGTTAAAGTTAAGTTAAAGTTAAGTTAAAGTTAAGTTTAAGTTAAGTTAAAGTTAAGTAAAAGTTAAGTAAAAAATAAGTTAAAGTTAAGTTAAAGTTAAGTTAAAGTTAAGTTAAAGTTAAGTTAAAGTTAAGTTAAAGTTAAGTTAAAGTTAAGTTAAAGTTAAGTTAAAGTTAAGTTAAAGTTAAGTTAAAGTTAAGTTAACGTTAGGTTAAAGTTAAGTTAAAATAAAGTTAAAGTTAAGTTAAAGTTAAGTTAAAGTTAAGTTAAAATTGAGTTAAATTAAGTTAAAGTTAAGTTAAAGTTAAGTTAAAGTTAAGTTAAAGTTAAGTTAAAGTTAAGTTAAAGTTGAGTTAAATTAAGTTAAAATTAAGTTAAAGTTAAGTTAAAGTTAAGTTAAAGTTAAGTTAAAGTTAAGTTAAATTTAAGTTAAAGTTAAGTTAAAGCTAAGTTAAAGTTAAAGTTAAGTTAAAGTTAAGTTCAAGTTAAGTTAAAGTTAAAGTTAAGTTAAAGTTAAGTTCAAGTTAAGTTAAAGTTAAGTTAAAGTTAAGTTAAAGTTAAGTTAAAGTTAAGTTAAAGTTAAGTTAAGTTAAGTTAAAGTTAAGTTAAAGTTAAGTTAAAGTTAAGTTAAAGTTAAGTTAAAGTTAAGTTAAAGTTAAGTTAAAGTTAAGTTAAAGTTAAGTTAAAGTTAAGTTAAAGTTAAGTTAAAGTTAAGTTAAAGTTAAGTTAAAATAAAGTTAAAGTTAAGTTAAAGTTAAGTTAAAGTTGAGTTAAAGTTGAGTTAAAGTTGAGTTAAGTTAAGTTAAGTTAAAGTTAAGTTAAAGTTAAGTTAAAGTTAAGTTAAAGTTAAGTTTAAGTTAAGTTAAAATGAAGTTAAAGTTAAGTTAAAGTTGAGTTAAAGTTGAGTTAAATTAAGTTAAAATTAAGTTAAAGTTAAGTTAAAGTTAAGTTAAAGTTGAGTTAAATTAAGTTAAAATTAAGTTAAAATAAAGTTAAAGTTAAGTTAAAGTTAAGTTAAAGTTGAGTTAAAGTTGAGTTAAAGTTGAGTTAAGTTAAGTTAAGTTAAAGTTAAGTTAAAGTTAAGTTAAAGTTAAGTTAAAGTTAAGTTTAAGTTAAGTTAAAATGAAGTTAAAGTTAAGTTAAAGTTGAGTTAAAGTTGAGTTAAATTAAGTTAAAATTAAGTTAAAGTTAAGTTAAAGTTAAGTTAAAGTTGAGTTAAATTAAGTTAAAATTAAGTTAAAGTTAAGTTAAAGTTAAGTAAAATTTAAGTTAAAGTTAAGTTAAAGTTAAGTTAAAGTTAAGTTAAAGTTAAGTTAAAGTTAAGTTAAAGTTAAGTTAAAGTTAAGTTAATGTTAAGTAAAAATTAAGTTAAAGTTACGTTACAGTTAAGTTAAAGTTAAGTTCAAAAAAAGTTAAGTTTAAGTTAAGTTTAAGTTAAGTTAAAGTTAAGTTAAAGTTAAGTTAAAGTTAAGTAAAAGTTAAGTTAAAATTAAGTTAAAGTTAAGTTAAAGTTAAGTTAAAGTTAAGTTAAAGTTAAGTTAAAGTTAAGTTAAAATGAAGTTAAAATTAAGTTAAAGTTAAGTTAAGTTAAAGTTAAGTTAAAGTTAAGTTAAAGTTAGGTAAAAGTTAAGTTAAAGTTAAGTTAAAGTTAAGTTAAAGTTAAGTAAAATTTAAGTTAAAGTTAAGTAAAATTAAAGTTAAAGTTAAGCTAAAGTTAAGTTAAAGTTAAGTTAAAGTTAAGTTAAAGTTAAGTTAAAGTTAAGTAAAAGTTAAGTTAACGTTAGGTTAAAGTTAAGTTAAAATAAAGTTAAAGTTAAGTTAAAGTTAAGTTAAAGTTAAGTTAAAGTTGAGTTAAATTAAGTTAAAGTTAAGTTAAAGTTAAGTTAAAGTTAAGTTAAAGTTAAGTTAAAGTTAAGTTAAAGTTAAGTTAAAGTTGAGTTAAAGTTGAGTTAAATTAAGTTAAAATTAAGTTAAAGTTAAGTTAAAGTTAAGTTAAAGTTGAGTTAAATTAAGTTAAAATTAAGTTAAAGTTAAGTTAAAGTTAAGTTAAAGTTAAGTTAAAGTTAAGTTAAATTTAAGTTAAAGTTAAGTTAAAGTTAAGTTAAAGTTAAAGTTAAGTTAAAGTTAAGTTCAAGTTAAGTTAAAGTTAAGTTAAAGTTGAGTTAAATTAAGTTAAAATTAAGTTAAAGTTAAGTTAAAGTTAAGTTAAAGTTAAGTTAAAGTTAAGTTAAAGTTAAGTTAAAATGTAGTTAAAATTAAGTTAAAGTTAAGTTAAGTTAAAGTTAAGTTAAAGTTAAGTTAAAGTTAGGTAAAAGTTAAGTTAAAGTTAAGTTAAAGTTAAGTTAAAGTTAAGTAAAATTTAAGTTAAAGTTAAGTAAAATTAAAGTTAAAGTTAAGTTAAAGTTAAGTTAAAGTTAAGTTAAAGTTAAGTTAAAGTTAAGTTAAAGTTAAGTAAAAGTTAAGTTAACGTTAGGTTAAAGTTAAGTTAAAATAAAGTTAAAGTTAAGTTAAAGTTAAGTTAAAGTTAAGTTAAAGTTAAGTTAAAGTTGAGTTAAATTAAGTTAAAGTTAAGTTAAAGTTAAGTTAAAGTTAAGTTAAAGTTAAGTTAAAGTTAAGTTAAAATGAAGTTAAAGTTAAGTTAAAGTTAAGTTAAAGTTAAGTTAAAGTTAAGTTAAAGTTAAGTTAAAGTTAAGTTAAAGTTAAGTTAAAGTTAAGTTAAAGTTAAGTTAAAGTTAAGTTAAAGTTAAGTTAAAGTTAAGTTAAAATAAAGTTAAAGTTAAGTTAAAGTTAAGTTAAAGTTGAGTTAAAGTTGAGTTAAAGTTACGTTACAGTTAAGTTAAAGTTAAGTTAAAGTAAAGTTAAGTTTAAGTTAAGTTTAAGTTAAGTTAATGTTAAGTTAAAGTTAAGTTAAAGTTAAGTAAAAGTTAAGTTAAAATTAAGTTAAAGTTAAGTTAAAGTTAAGTTAAAGTTGAGTTAAATTAAGTTAAAATTAAGTTAAAGTTAAGTTAAAGTTAAGTTAAAGTTAAGTTAAAGTTAAGTTAAAGTTAAGTTAAAATGTAGTTAAAATTAAGTTAAAGTTAAGTTAAGTTAAAGTTAAGTTAAAGTTAAGTTAAAGTTAGGTAAAAGTTAAGTTAAAGTTAAGTTAAAGTTAAGTAAAATTTAAGTTAAAGTTAAGTAAAATTAAAGTTAAAGTTAAGTTAAAGTTAAGTTAAAGTTAAGTTAAAGTTAAGTTAAAGTTAAGTTAAAGTTAAGTAAAAGTTAAGTTAACGTTAGGTTAAAGTTAAGTTAAAATAAAGTTAAAGTTAAGTTAAAGTTAAGTTAAAGTTAAGTTAAAGTTAAGTTAAAGTTGAGTTAAATTAAGTTAAAGTTAAGTTAAAGTTAAGTTAAAGTTAAGTTAAAGTTAAGTTAAAGTTAAGTTAAAATGAAGTTAAAGTTAAGTTAAAGTTGAGTTAAAGTTGAGTTAAATTAAGTTAAAATTAAGTTAAAGTTAAGTTAAAGTTAAGTTAAAGTTGAGTTAAATTAAGTTAAAATTAAGTTAAAGTTAAGTTAAAGTTAAGTTAAAAATAAGTTAAAGTTAAGTTAAATTTAAGTTAAAGTTAAGTTAAAGTTAAGTTAAAGTTAAAGTTAAGTTAAAGTTTAGTTCAAGTTAAGTTAAAGTTAAAGTTAAGTTAAAGTTGAGTTAAATTTAGTTAAAATTAAGTTAAAGTTAAGTTAAAGTTAAGTAAAATTTAAGTTAAAGTTAAGTTAAAGTTAAGTTAAAGTTAAGTTAAAGTTAAGTTAAAGTTAAGTTAAAGTTAAGTTAAAGTTAAGTTAAAGTTAAGTTAAAGTTAAGTTAAAGTTAAGTTAATGTTAAGTAAAAATTAAGTTAAAGTTACGTTACAGTTAAGTTAAAGTTAAGTTAAAGTAAAGTTAAGTTTAAGTTAAGTTTAAGTTAAGTTAAAGTTAAGTTAAAGTTAAGTTAAAGTTAAGTAAAAGTTAAGTTAAAATTAAGTTAAAGTTAAGTTAAAGTTAAGTTAAAGTTGAGTTAAATTAAGTTAAAATTAAGTTAAAGTTAAGTTAAAGTTAAGTTAAAGTTAAGTTAAAGTTAAGTTAAAGTTAAGTTAAAATGAAGTTAAAATTAAGTTAAAGTTAAGTTAAAGTTGAGTTAAAGTTGAGTTAAAGTTTAGTTAAAGTTAAGTTAAAGTTAAGTTAAAGTTAAGTTAAAGTTAAGTCAAAGTTAAGTTAAAGGTAAGTTAAAGTTAAGTTAAAGTTAAGTTGAAATTTATGTTAAAGTTAAGTTTAAGTTAGGTTTAAGTTAAGTTTAAGTTAAATTTAAGTTAAGTTAAAGTTAAGTTAAAGTTAAGTTAAAGTTAAGTTAAAGTTAAAGTTGAGTTAAAGTTGAGTTAAATTAAGTTAAAATTAAGTTAAAGTTAAGTTAAAGTTAAGTTAAAGTTGAGTTAAATTAAGTTAAAATTAAGTTAAAGTTAAGTTAAAGTTAAGTTAAAGTTAAGTTAAAGTTAAGTTAAATTTAAGTTAAAGTTAAGTTTAAGTTAAAGTTAAAGTTAAGTTAAAGTTTAGTTTAAGTTAAGTTAAAGTTAAAGTTAAGTTAAAGTTGAGTTAAAGTAAGTTAAAATTAAGTTAAAGTTAAGTTAAAGTTAAGTAAAATTTAAGTTAAAGTTAAGTTAAAGTTAAGTTAAAGTTAAGTTAAAGTTAAGTTAAAGTTAAGTTAAAGTTAAGTTAAAGTTAAGTTAAAGTTAAGTTAATGTTAAGTAAAAATTAAGTTAAAGTTACGTTACAGTTAAGTTAAAGTTAAGTTAAAGTAAAGTTAAGTTTAAGTTAAGTTTAAGTTAAGTTAAAGTTAAGTTAAAGTTAAGTTAAAGTTAAGTAAAAGATAAGTTTAAATTAAGTTAAAGTTAAGTTAAAGTTAAGTTCAAGTTGAGTTAAATTAAGTTAAAATTAAGTTAAAGTTAAGTTAAAGTTAAGTTAAAGTTAAGTTAAAGTTAAGTTAAAGTTAAGTTAAAATGAAGTTAAAATGAAGTTAAAATTAAGTTAAAGTTAAGTTAAAGTTGAGTTAAAGTTGAGTTAAAGTTAAGTTAAAGTTAAGTTAAAGTTGAGTTAAATTAAGTTTAAATTAAGTTAAAGTTAAGTTAAAGTTAAGTTAAAGTTAAGTTAAAGTTAAGTTAAAGTTAAGTTAAAGTTAAGTTAAAGTTAAGTTAAAGTTAATTTAAAGTTAAGTTAAAGTTAAGTTAAAGTTAAGTTAAAGTTAAGTTAAAGTTAAGTTAATGTTAAGTAAAAATTAAGTTAAAGTTACGTTACAGTTAAGTTAAAGTTAAGTTAAAGTAAAGTTAAGTTTAAGTTAAGTTTAAGTTAAGTTAAAGTTAAGTAAAATTTAAGTTAAAGTTAAGTTAAAGTTAAGTTAAAGTTAAGTTAAAGTTAAGTTAAAGTTAAGTTAAAGTTAAGTTAAAGTTAAGTTAAAGTTAAGTTAAAGTTAAGTTAAAGTTAAGTTAAAGTTAAGTTAAAGTTAAGTTAAAGTTAAGTTAAAGTTAAGTTAAAGTTAAGTTAAAGTTAAGTTAAAGTTAAGTTAAAGTTAAGTTAAAGTTAAGTTAAAGTTAAGTTAAAGTTAAGTTAAAGTTAAGTTAAAGTTAAGTTAAAGTTAAGTTAAAGTTAAGTTAAAGTTAAGTTAAAGTTAAGTTAAAGTTAAGTTAAAGTTAAGTTAAAGTTAAGTTAAAGTTAAGTTAAAGTTAAGTTAAAGTTAAGTTAAAGTTAAGTAAAAGTTAAGTTAAAGTTAAGTTAAATTTAAGTTAAAGTTAAGTTAAAGTTAAGTTAATGTTGAGTTAAATTAAGTTAAAATTAAGTTAAAGTTAAGTTAAAGTTAAGTTAAAGTTAAGTTAAAGTTAAGTTAAAGTTAAGTTAAAATGAAGTTAAAATTAAGTTAAAGTTAAGTTAAAGTTGAGTTAAAGTTGAGTTAAAGTTAAGTTAAAGTTAAGTTAAAGTTGAGTTAAATTAAGTTTAAATTAAGTTAAAGTTAAGTTAAAGTTAAGTTAAAGTTAAGTTAAAGTTAAGTTAAAGTTAAGTTAAAGTTAAGTTAAAGTTAATTTAAAGTTAAGTTAAAGTTAAGTTAAAGTTAAGTTAAAGTTAAGTTAATGTTAAGTAAAAATTAAGTTAAAGTTACGTTACAGTTAAGTTAAAGTTAAGTTAAAGTAAAGTTAAGTTTAAGTTAAGTTTAAGTTAAGTTTAAGTTAAGTTAAAGTTAAGTTAAAGTTAAGTTAAAGTTAGGTAAAAGTTAAGTTAAAGTTAAGTTAAAGTTAAGTTAAAGTTAAGTTAAAGTTAAGTAAAATTTAAGTTAAAGTTAAGTAAAATTTAAGTTAAAGTTAAGTTAAAGTTAAGTTAAAGTTAAGTTAAAATGAAGTTAAAGTTAAGTTAAAGTTAAGTTAAAGTTAAGTTAAAGTTAAGTTAAATTTAAGTTAAAGTTAAGTTAAAGTTAAGTTAAAGTTAAAGTTAAGTTAAAGTTAAGTTCAAGTTAAGTTAAAGTTAAGTTAAAGTTAAGTTAAAGTTAAGTTAAAGTTAAGTTAAAGTTAAGTTAAAGTTAAGTTAAAATAAAGTTAAAGTTAAGTTAAAGTTAAGTTAAAGTTAAGTTAAAGTTAAGTTAAAGTTAAGTTAAAGTTAAGTTAAAGTTAAGTTAAAGTTAAGTTAAAGTTAAGTTAAAATAAAGTTAAAGTTAAGTTAAAGTTAAGTTAAAGTTAAGTTAAAGTTAAGTTAAAGTTAAGTTAAAGTTAAGTTAAAGTTAAGTTAAAGTTGAGTTAAGTTTAAGTTAAGTTTAAGTTAAGTTTAAGTTAAGTTAAAGTTAAGTAAAAGTTATGTCAAAAATAAGTTAAAGTTAAGTTAAAGGTAAGTTAAAGTTAAGTTAAAGTTAAGTTAAAGTTAAGTTTAAGTAAAGTTAAAGTTAAGTAAAAGTTAAGTTAAAAATAAGTTAAAGTTAAGTTAAAGTTAAGTTAAAGTTAGGTAAAATTTAAGTTAAATTTAAGTAAAAGTTAAGTTAAAGTTAAGTTAAAATTAAGTTAAAGTTAAGTTAAAGTTAAGATAAAAATGAGTTAAAGTTGAGTTAAAGTTAAGTTAAAGTTAAGTTAAAGTTAAGTTAAAGTTAAGTTAAAGTTAGGTAAAATTTAAGTAAAAGTTAAGTTAAAGTTGAGTTAAAGTTGAGTTAAAGTTGAGTTAAGTTAAGTTAAAGTTAAGTTAAAGTTAAGTTAAAGTTAAGTTAAAGTTAAGTTAAAGTTAAGTTAAAGTTAAGTTAAAGTTAAGTTAAAGTTAAGTTAAAGTTAAGTAAAAGTTAAGTTAAAGTTAAGTTTAAGTTAAGTTAAAGTTAAGTTAAAGTTAAGTTAAAGTTAAGTTAAAGTTAAGTTAAAATGAAGTTAAAGTTAAGTTAAAGTTGAGTTAAAGTTGAGTTAAATTAAGTTAAAATTAAGTTAAAGTTAAGTTAAAGTTAAGTTAAAGTTAAGTTAAAGTTAAGTTAAAGTTAAGTTAAAGGTAAGTTAAAGTTAAGTTAAAGTTAAGTTTAAGTTAAGGTTAAGTTAAATTTAAGTTAAGTTAAAGTTAAGTTAAAGTTAAGTTAAAGTTAAAGTTAAGTTAAAGTTAAAGTTAAGTTACAAATAAGTTAAAGTAAAGTTAAAGTTAAGTTAAAGTTAAGTTAAAGTTAAGTTAAAGTTGAGTTAAATTAAGTTAAAATTAAGTTAAAGTTAAGTTAAAGTTAAGTTAAAGTTAAGTTAAAGTTAAGTTAAAGTTAAGTTAAAGTTAAGTTATAGTTAAGTTAAAGTTGAGTTAAAGTTAAGTTAAAGTTACGTTAAAGTTACGTTAAAGTTAAGTTAAAGTTAAGTTAAAGTTAAGTTAAAGTAAAGTTAAAGTTAAGTTAAAGTTAAGTTAAAGTTAAGTTATAGTTAAGTTAAAGTTGAGTTAAAGTTAAGTTAAAGTTACGTTAAAGTTTAGTTAAAGTTAAGTTAAAGTTAAGTTAAAGTTAAGTTAAAGTTGAGTTAAAGTTGAGTTAAATTAAGTTAAAATTAAGTTAAAGTTAAGTTAAAGTTAAGTTAAAGTTAAGTTAAAGTTAAGTTAAAGTTAAGTTAAAGTTAAGTTAAAGTTAAGTTAAAGTTAAGTTATAGTTAAGTTAAAGTTGAGTTAAAGTTAAGTTAAAGTTACGTTAAAGTTTAGTTAAAGTTAAGTTAAAGTTAAGTTAAAGTTAAGTTAAAGTTGAGTTAAAGTTGAGTTAAATTAAGTTAAAATTAAGTTAAAGTTAAGTTAAAGTTAAGTTAAAGTTAAGTTAAAGTTAAGTTAAAGTTAAGTTAAAGTTAAGTTAAAGTTAAGTTAAAGTTAAGTTATAGTTAAGTTAAAGTTGAGTTAAAGTTAAGTTAAAGTTACGTTAAAGTTTAGTTAAAGTTAAGTAAAAGTTAAGTTAAAGTTAAGTTAAAATTAAGTTAAAGTTAAGTTAAAGTTAAGTTAAAGTTAAGTTAAAGTAAAGTTAAAGTTAAGTTAAAGTTAAGTTAAAGTTAAGTTATAGTTAAGTTAAAGTTGAGTTAAAGTTAAGTTAAAGTTACGTTAAAGTTTAGTTAAAGTTAAGTTAAAGTTAAGTTAAAGTTAAGTTAAAGTTGAGTTAAAGTTGAGTTAAATTAAGTTAAAATTAAGTTAAAGTTAAGTTAAAGTTAAGTTAAAGTTAAGTTAAAGTTAAGTTAAAGTTAAGTTAAAGTTAAGTTATAGTTAAGTTAAAGTTGAGTTAAAGTTAAGTTAAAGTTACGTTAAAGTTACGTTAAAGTTATGTTAAAGTTAAGTTAAAGTAAAGTTTAAGTTAAATTTAAGTTAAGTTAAAATGAAGTTAAAGTTAAGTTAAAGTTGAGTTAAAGTTAAGTTAAAGTTAAGTTAAAGTTGAGTTAAATTAAGTTAAAATTAAGTTAAAATAAAGTTAAAGTTAAGTTAAAGTTAAGTTAAAGTTGAGTTAAAGTTGAGTTAAAGTTGAGTTAAGTTAAGTTAAGTTAAAGTTAAGTTAAAGTTAAGTTAAAGTTAAGTTAAAGTTAAGTTTAAGTTAAGTTAAAATGAAGTTAAAGTTAAGTTAAAGTTGAGTTAAAGTTGAGTTAAATTAAGTTAAAATTAAGTTAAAGTTAAGTTAAAGTTAAGTTAAAGTTGAGTTAAATTAAGTTAAAATTAAGTTAAAGTTAAGTTAAAGTTAAGTAAAATTTAAGTTAAAGTTAAGTTAAAGTTAAGTTAAAGTTAAGTTAAAGTTAAGTTAAAGTTAAGTTAAAGTTAAGTTAAAGTTAAGTTAAAGTTAAGTTAATGTTAAGTAAAAATTAAGTTAAAGTTACGTTACAGTTAAGTTAAAGTTAAGTTCAAAAAAAGTTAAGTTTAAGTTAAGTTTAAGTTAAGTTAAAGTTAAGTTAAAGTTAAGTTAAAGTTAAGTAAAAGTTAAGTTAAAATTAAGTTAAAGTTAAGTTAAAGTTAAGTTAAAGTTAAGTTAAAGTTAAGTTAAAGTTAAGTTAAAATGAAGTTAAAATTAAGTTAAAGTTAAGTTAAGTTAAAGTTAAGTTAAAGTTAAGTTAAAGTTAGGTAAAAGTTAAGTTAAAGTTAAGTTAAAGTTAAGTTAAAGTTAAGTAAAATTTAAGTTAAAGTTAAGTAAAATTAAAGTTAAAGTTAAGCTAAAGTTAAGTTAAAGTTAAGTTAAAGTTAAGTTAAAGTTAAGTTAAAGTTAAGTAAAAGTTAAGTTAACGTTAGGTTAAAGTTAAGTTAAAATAAAGTTAAAGTTAAGTTAAAGTTAAGTTAAAGTTAAGTTAAAGTTGAGTTAAATTAAGTTAAAGTTAAGTTAAAGTTAAGTTAAAGTTAAGTTAAAGTTAAGTTAAAGTTAAGTTAAAGTTAAGTTAAAGTTGAGTTAAAGTTGAGTTAAATTAAGTTAAAATTAAGTTAAAGTTAAGTTAAAGTTAAGTTAAAGTTGAGTTAAATTAAGTTAAAATTAAGTTAAAGTTAAGTTAAAGTTAAGTTAAAGTTAAGTTAAAGTTAAGTTAAATTTAAGTTAAAGTTAAGTTAAAGTTAAGTTAAAGTTAAAGTTAAGTTAAAGTTAAGTTCAAGTTAAGTTAAAGTTATAGTTAAGTTAAAGTTAAGTTCAAGTTAAGTTAAAGTTAAGTTAAAGTTAAGTTAAAGTTAAGTTAAAGTTAAGTTAAAGTTAAGTTAAGTTAAGTTAAAGTTAAGTTAAAGTTAAGTTAAAGTTTAGTTAAAGTTAAGTTAAAGTTAAGTTAAAGTTAAGTTAAAGTTAAGTTAAAGTTAAGTTAAAGTTAAGTTAAAGTTAAGTTAAAGTTAAGTTAAAGTTAAGTTAAAATAAAGTTAAAGTTAAGTTAAAGTTAAGTTAAAGTTGAGTTAAAGTTGAGTTAAAGTTACGTTACAGTTAAGTTAAAGTTAAGTTAAAGTAAAGTTAAGTTTAAGTTAAGTTAAGTTAAGTTAAAGTTAAGTTAAAGTTAAGTTAAAGTTAAGTAAAAGTTAAGTTAAAATTAAGTTAAAGTTAAGTTAAAGTTAAGTTAAAGTTGAGTTAAATTAAGTTAAAATTAAGTTAAAGTTAAGTTAAAGTTAAGTTAAAGTTAAGTTAAAGTTAAGTTAAAGTTAAGTTAAAATGTAGTTAAAATTAAGTTAAAGTTAAGTTAAGTTAAAGTTAAGTTAAAGTTAAGTTAAAGTTAGGTAAAAGTTAAGTTAAAGTTAAGTTAAAGTTAAGTTAAAGTTAAGTAAAATTTAAGTTAAAGTTAAGTAAAATTAAAGTTAAAGTTAAGTTAAAGTTAAGTTAAAGTTAAGTTAAAGTTAAGTTAAAGTTAAGTTAAAGTTAAGTAAAAGTTAAGTTAACGTTAGGTTAAAGTTAAGTTAAAATAAAGTTAAAGTTAAGTTAAAGTTAAGTTAAAGTTAAGTTAAAGTTAAGTTAAAGTTGAGTTAAATTAAGTTAAAGTTAAGTTAAAGTTAAGTTAAAGTTAAGTTAAAGTTAAGTTAAAGTTAAGTTAAAATGAAGTTAAAGTTAAGTTAAAGTTAAGTTAAAGTTAAGTTAAAGTTAAGTTAAAGTTAAGTTAAAGTTAAGTTAAAGTTAAGTTAAAGTTAAGTTAAAGTTAAGTTAAAGTTAAGTTAAAGTTAAGTTAAAGTTAAGTTAAAATAAAGTTAAAGTTAAGTTAAAGTTAAGTTAAAGTTGAGTTAAAGTTGAGTTAAAGTTACGTTACAGTTAAGTTAAAGTTAAGTTAAAGTAAAGTTAAGTTTAAGTTAAGTTTAAGTTAAGTTAAAGTTAAGTTAAAGTTAAGTTAAAGTTAAGTAAAAGTTAAGTTAAAATTAAGTTAAAGTTAAGTTAAAGTTAAGTTAAAGTTGAGTTAAATTAAGTTAAAATTAAGTTAAAGTTAAGTTAAAGTTAAGTTAAAGTTAAGTTAAAGTTAAGTTAAAGTTAAGTTAAAATGTAGTTAAAATTAAGTTAAAGTTAAGTTAAGTTAAAGTTAAGTTAAAGTTAAGTTAAAGTTAGGTAAAAGTTAAGTTAAAGTTAAGTTAAAGTTAAGTAAAATTTAAGTTAAAGTTAAGTAAAATTAAAGTTAAAGTTAAGTTAAAGTTAAGTTAAAGTTAAGTTAAAGTTAAGTTAAAGTTAAGTTAAAGTTAAGTAAAAGTTAAGTTAACGTTAGGTTAAAGTTAAGTTAAAATAAAGTTAAAGTTAAGTTAAAGTTAAGTTAAAGTTAAGTTAAAGTTAAGTTAAAGTTGAGTTAAATTAAGTTAAAGTTAAGTTAAAGTTAAGTTAAAGTTAAGTTAAAGTTAAGTTAAAGTTAAGTTAAAATGAAGTTAAAGTTAAGTTAAAGTTGAGTTAAAGTTGAGTTAAATTAAGTTAAAATTAAGTTAAAGTTAAGTTAAAGTTAAGTTAAAGTTGAGTTAAATTAAGTTAAAATTAAGTTAAAGTTAAGTTAAAGTTAAGTTAAAAATAAGTTAAAGTTAAGTTAAATTTAAGTTAAAGTTAAGTTAAAGTTAAGTTAAAGTTAAAGTTAAGTTAAAGTTTAGTTCAAGTTAAGTTAAAGTTAAAGTTAAGTTAAAGTTGAGTTAAATTTAGTTAAAATTAAGTTAAAGTTAAGTTAAAGTTAAGTAAAATTTAAGTTAAAGTTAAGTTAAAGTTAAGTTAAAGTTAAGTTAAAGTTAAGTTAAAGTTAAGTTAAAGTTAAGTTAAAGTTAAGTTAAAGTTAAGTTAAAGTTAAGTTAAAGTTAAGTTAAAGTTAAGTTAATGTTAAGTAAAAATTAAGTTAAAGTTACGTTACAGTTAAGTTAAAGTTAAGTTAAAGTAAAGTTAAGTTTAAGTTAAGTTTAAGTTAAGTTAAAGTTAAGTTAAAGTTAAGTTAAAGTTAAGTAAAAGTTAAGTTAAAATTAAGTTAAAGTTAAGTTAAAGTTAAGTTAAAGTTGAGTTAAATTAAGTTAAAATTAAGTTAAAGTTAAGTTAAAGTTAAGTTAAAGTTCAGTTAAAGTTAAGTTAAAGTTAAGTTAAAATGAAGTTAAAATTAAGTTAAAGTTAAGTTAAAGTTGAGTTAAAGTTGAGTTAAAGTTTAGTTAAAGTTAAGTTAAAGTTAAGTTAAAGTTAAGTTAAAGTTAAGTCAAAGTTAAGTTAAAGGTAAGTTAAAGTTAAGTTAAAGTTAAGTTGAAATTTATGTTAAAGTTAAGTTTAAGTTAGGTTTAAGTTAAGTTTAAGTTAAATTTAAGTTAAGTTAAAGTTAAGTTAAAGTTAAGTTAAAGTTAAGTTAAAGTTAAAGTTGAGTTAAAGTTGAGTTAAATTAAGTTAAAATTAAGTTAAAGTTAAGTTAAAGTTAAGTTAAAGTTGAGTTAAATTAAGTTAAAATTAAGTTAAAGTTAAGTTAAAGTTAAGTTAAAGTTAAGTTAAAGTTAAGTTAAATTTAAGTTAAAGTTAAGTTTAAGTTAAAGTTAAAGTTAAGTTAAAGTTTAGTTTAAGTTAAGTTAAAGTTAAAGTTAAGTTAAAGTTGAGTTAAATTAAGTTAAAATTAAGTTAAAGTTAAGTTAAAGTTAAGTAAAATTTAAGTTAAAGTTAAGTTAAAGTTAAGTTAAAGTTAAGTTAAAGTTAAGTTAAAGTTAAGTTAAAGTTAAGTTAAAGTTAAGTTAAAGTTAAGTTAATGTTAAGTAAAAATTAAGTTAAAGTTACGTTACAGTTAAGTTAAAGTTAAGTTAAAGTAAAGTTAAGTTTAAGTTAAGTTTAAGTTAAGTTAAAGTTAAGTTAAAGTTAAGTTAAAGTTAAGTAAAAGTTAAGTTTAAATTAAGTTAAAGTTAAGTTAAAGTTAAGTTCAAGTTGAGTTAAATTAAGTTAAAATTAAGTTAAAGTTAAGTTAAAGTTAAGTTAAAGTTAAGTTAAAGTTAAGTTAAAGTTAAGTTAAAATGAAGTTAAAATGAAGTTAAAATTAAGTTAAAATTAGTTAAAGTTGAGTTAAAGTTGAGTTAAAGTTAAGTTAAAGTTAAGTTAAAGTTGAGTTAAATTAAGTTTAAATTAAGTTAAAGTTAAGTTAAAGTTAAGTTAAAGTTAAGTTAAAGTTAAGTTAAAGTTAAGTTAAAGTTAAGTTAAAGTTAAGTTAAAGTTAATTTAAAGTTAAGTTAAAGTTAAGTTAAAGTTAAGTTAAAGTTAAGTTAATGTTAAGTAAAAATTAAGTTAAAGTTACGTTACAGTTAAGTTAAAGTTAAGTTAAAGTAAAGTTAAGTTTAAGTTAAGTTTAAGTTAAGTTAAAGTTAAGTAAAATTTAAGTTAAAGTTAAGTTAAAGTTAAGTTAAAGTTAAGTTAAAGTTAAGTTAAAGTTAAGTTAAAGTTAAGTTAAAGTTAAGTTAAAGTTAAGTTAAAGTTAAGTTAAAGTTAAGTTAAAGTTAAGTTAAAGTTAAGTTAAAGTTAAGTTAAAGTTAAGTTAAAGTTAAGTTAAAGTTAAGTTAAAGTTAAGTTAAAGTTAAGTTAAAGTTAAGTTAAAGTTAAGTTAAAGTTAAGTTAAAGTTAAGTTAAAGTTAAGTTAAAGTTAAGTTAAAGTTAAGTTAAAGTTAAGTTAAAGTTAAGTTAAAGTTAAGTTAAAGTTAAGTTAAAGTTAAGTTAAAGTTAAGTTAAAGTTAAGTTAAAGTTAAGTTAAAGTTAAGTTAAAGTTAAGTAAAAGTTAAGTTAAAGTTAAGTTAAATTTAAGTTAAAGTTAAGTTAAAGTTAAGTTAATGTTGAGTTAAATTAAGTTAAAATTAAGTTAAAGTTAAGTTAAAGTTAAGTTAAAGTTAAGTTAAAGTTAAGTTAAAGTTAAGTTAAAATGAAGTTAAAATTAAGTTAAAGTTAAGTTAAAGTTGAGTTAAAGTTGAGTTAAAGTTAAGTTAAAGTTAAGTTAAAGTTGAGTTAAATTAAGTTTAAATTAAGTTAAAGTTAAGTTAAAGTTAAGTTAAAGTTAAGTTAAAGTTAAGTTAAAGTTAAGTTAAAGTTAAGTTAAAGTTAATTTAAAGTTAAGTTAAAGTTAAGTTAAAGTTAAGTTAAAGTTAAGTTAATGTTAAGTAAAAATTAAGTTAAAGTTACGTTACAGTTAAGTTAAAGTTAAGTTAAAGTAAAGTTAAGTTTAAGTTAAGTTTAAGTTAAGTTTAAGTTAAGTTAAAGTTAAGTTAAAGTTAAGTTAAAGTTAGGTAAAAGTTAAGTTAAAGTTAAGTTAAAGTTAAGTTAAAGTTAAGTTAAAGTTAAGTAAAATTTAAGTTAAAGTTAAGTAAAATTTAAGTTAAAGTTAAGTTAAAGTTAAGTTAAAGTTAAGTTAAAATGAAGTTAAAGTTAAGTTAAAGTTAAGTTAAAGTTAAGTTAAAGTTAAGTTAAATTTAAGTTAAAGTTAAGTTAAAGTTAAGTTAAAGTTAAGTTAAAGTTAAGTTAAAGTTAAGTTAAAGTTAAGTTAAAGTTAAGTTAAAGTTAAGTTAAAGTTAAGTTAAAGTTAAGTTAAAGTTAAGTTAAAGTTAAGTTAAAGTTAAGTTAAAGTTAAGTTAAAGTTAAGTAAAAGTTAAGTTAAAGTTAAGTTAAATTTAAGTTAAAGTTAAGTTAAAGTTAAGTTAATGTTGAGTTAAATTAAGTTAAAATTAAGTTAAAGTTAAGTTAAAGTTAAGTTAAAGTTAAGTTAAAGTTAAGTTAAAGTTAAGTTAAAATGAAGTTAAAATTAAGTTAAAGTTAAGTTAAAGTTGAGTTAAAGTTGAGTTAAAGTTAAGTTAAAGTTAAGTTAAAGTTGAGTTAAATTAAGTTTAAATTAAGTTAAAGTTAAGTTAAAGTTAAGTTAAAGTTAAGTTAAAGTTAAGTTAAAGTTAAGTTAAAGTTAAGTTAAAGTTAATTTAAAGTTAAGTTAAAGTTAAGTTAAAGTTAAGTTAAAGTTAAGTTAATGTTAAGTAAAAATTAAGTTAAAGTTACGTTACAGTTAAGTTAAAGTTAAGTTAAAGTAAAGTTAAGTTTAAGTTAAGTTTAAGTTAAGTTTAAGTTAAGTTAAAGTTAAGTTAAAGTTAAGTTAAAGTTAGGTAAAAGTTAAGTTAAAGTTAAGTTAAAGTTAAGTTAAAGTTAAGTTAAAGTTAAGTAAAATTTAAGTTAAAGTTAAGTAAAATTTAAGTTAAAGTTAAGTTAAAGTTAAGTTAAAGTTAAGTTAAAATGAAGTTAAAGTTAAGTTAAAGTTAAGTTAAAGTTAAGTTAAAGTTAAGTTAAATTTAAGTTAAAGTTAAGTTAAAGTTAAGTTAAAGTTAAAGTTAAGTTAAAGTTAAGTTCAAGTTAAGTTAAAGTTAAGTTAAAGTTAAGTTAAAGTTAAGTTAAAGTTAAGTTAAAGTTAAGTTAAAGTTAAGTTAAAATAAAGTTAAAGTTAAGTTAAAGTTAAGTTAAAGTTAAGTTAAAGTTAAGTTAAAGTTAAGTTAAAGTTAAGTTAAAGTTAAGTTAAAGTTAAGTTAAAGTTAAGTTAAAATAAAGTTAAAGTTAAGTTAAAGTTAAGTTAAAGTTAAGTTAAAGTTAAGTTAAAGTTAAGTTAAAGTTAAGTTAAAGTTAAGTTAAAGTTGAGTTAAGTTTAAGTTAAGTTTAAGTTAAGTTTAAGTTAAGTTAAAGTTAAGTAAAAGTTATGTCAAAAATAAGTTAAAGTTAAGTTAAAGGTAAGTTAAAGTTAAGTTAAAGTTAAGTTAAAGTTAAGTTTAAGTAAAGTTAAAGTTAAGTAAAAGTTAAGTTAAAAATAAGTTAAAGTTAAGTTAAAGTTAAGTTAAAGTTAGGTAAAATTTAAGTTAAATTTAAGTAAAAGTTAAGTTAAAGTTAAGTTAAAATTAAGTTAAAGTTAAGTTAAAGTTAAGATAAAAATGAGTTAAAGTTGAGTTAAAGTTAAGTTAAAGTTAAGTTAAAGTTAAGTTAAAGTTAAGTTAAAGTTAGGTAAAATTTAAGTAAAAGTTAAGTTAAAGTTGAGTTAAAGTTGAGTTAAAGTTGAGTTAAGTTAAGTTAAAGTTAAGTTAAAGTTAAGTTAAAGTTAAGTTAAAGTTAAGTTAAAGTTAAGTTAAAGTTAAGTTAAAGTTAAGTTAAAGTTAAGTTAAAGTTAAGTAAAAGTTAAGTTAAAGTTAAGTTTAAGTTAAGTTAAAGTTAAGTTAAAGTTAAGTTAAAGTTAAGTTAAAGTTAAGTTAAAATGAAGTTAAAGTTAAGTTAAAGTTGAGTTAAAGTTGAGTTAAATTAAGTTAAAATTAAGTTAAAGTTAAGTTAAAGTTAAGTTAAAGTTAAGTTAAAGTTAAGTTAAAGTTAAGTTAAAGGTAAGTTAAAGTTAAGTTAAAGTTAAGTTTAAGTTAAGGTTAAGTTAAATTTAAGTTAAGTTAAAGTTAAGTTAAAGTTAAGTTAAAGTTAAAGTTAAGTTAAAGTTAAAGTTAAGTTACAAATAAGTTAAAGTAAAGTTAAAGTTAAGTTAAAGTTAAGTTAAAGTTAAGTTAAAGTTGAGTTAAATTAAGTTAAAATTAAGTTAAAGTTAAGTTAAAGTTAAGTTAAAGTTAAGTTAAAGTTAAGTTAAAGTTAAGTTAAAGTTAAGTTATAGTTAAGTTAAAGTTGAGTTAAAGTTAAGTTAAAGTTACGTTAAAGTTACGTTAAAGTTAAGTTAAAGTTAAGTTAAAGTTAAGTTAAAGTAAAGTTAAAGTTAAGTTAAAGTTAAGTTAAAGTTAAGTTATAGTTAAGTTAAAGTTGAGTTAAAGTTAAGTTAAAGTTAAGTTAAAGTTAAGTTAAAGTTAAGTTAAAGTTAAGTTAAAGTTAAGTTAAAGTTAAGTTAAAGTTAAGTTATAGTTAAGTTAAAGTTGAGTTAAAGTTAAGTTAAAGTTACGTTAAAGTTTAGTTAAAGTTAAGTAAAAGTTAAGTTAAAGTTAAGTTAAAATTAAGTTAAAGTTAAGTTAAAGTTAAGTTAAAGTTAAGTTAAAGTAAAGTTAAAGTTAAGTTAAAGTTAAGTTAAAGTTAAGCTATAGTTAAGTTAAAGTTGAGTTAAAGTTAAGTTAAAGTTACGTTAAAGTTTAGTTAAAGTTAAGTTAAAGTTAAGTTAAAGTTAAGTTAAAGTTGAGTTAAAGTTGAGTTAAATTAAGTTAAAATTAAGTTAAAGTTAAGTTAAAGTTAAGTTAAAGTTAAGTTAAAGTTAAGTTAAAGTTAAGTTAAAGTTAAGTTATAGTTAAGTTAAAGTTGAGTTAAAGTTAAGTTAAAGTTACGTTAAAGTTACGTTAAAGTTATTTTAAAGTTAAGTTAAAGTAAAGTTTAAGTTAAATTTAAGTTAAGTTAAAATGAAGTTAAAGTTAAGTTAAAGTTGAGTTAAAGTTAAGTTAAAATGAAGTTAAAGTTAAGTTAAAGTTGAGTTAAAGTTAAGTTAAAGTTAAGTTAAAGTTGAGTTAAAGTTGAGTTAAATTAAGTTAAAATTAAGTTAAAGTTAAGTTAAAGTTAAGTTAAAGTTAAGTTAAAGTTAAGTTAAAGTTAAGTTAAAGTTAAGTTAAAGTTAAGTTAAAGTTAAGTTAAAGTTAAGTTAAAGTTAAGTTATAGTTAAGTTAAAGTTGAGTTAAAGTTAAGTTAAAGTTACGTTAAAGTTACGTTAAAGTTAAGTTAAAGTTAAGTTAAAGTAAAGTTTAAGTTTAATTTAAGTTAAGTTAAAATGAAGTTAAAGTTAAGTTAAAGTTAAGTTAAAATGAAGTTAAAGTTAAGTTAAAGTTGAGTTAAAGTTGAGTTAAAGTTAAGTTAAAGTTGAGTTAAATTAAGTTAAAATTAAGTTAAAGTTAAGTTAAAGTTAAGTTAAAATTAAGTTTAAGTTAAGTTAAAGTTAAAGTTAAGTTAAAGTTAAGTTAAAGTTAAGTTAAAGTTTAGTTAAAGTTAAGTTAAAGTTAAGTTAAAGTTAAGTTAAAGTTAAGTTAAAGTTAAGTTAAAGTTAAGTTAAAGTTAAGATAAAGTTGAGTTAAAGTTGAGTTAAAGTTAAGTTAAAGTTAAGTTAAAGTTAAGTTAAAGTTAGGTAAAATTTAAGTTAAATTTAAGTAAAAGTTAAGTTAAAGTTAAGTTAAAATTAAGTTAAAGTTAAGTTAAAGTTAAGATAAAAATGAGTTAAAGTTGAGTTAAAGTTAAGTTAAAGTTAAGTTAAAGTTAAGTTAAAGTTAAGTTAAAGTTAGGTAAAATTTAAGTAAAAGTTAAGTTAAAGTTGAGTTAAAGTTAAGTTAAAGTTAAGTTAAAGTTAAGTTAATGTTAAGTAGAAGTTAAGTTAAAGTTAAGTTAAAGTTAAGTTAAAGTTAAGTTAAAGTTAAGTTAAAGTTAAGTTAAAGTTAAGTTAAAGTTAAATTTAAGTTAAAGTTAAGTTAAAGTTAAGTTAAAGTTAAGTTAAAGTTAAGTTAAAGTTGAGTTAAGTTTAAGTTAAGTTTAAGTTAAGTAAAAGTTAAGTAAAAGTTAAGTAAAAAATAAGTTAAAGTTAAGTTAAAGTTAAGTTAAAGTTAAGTTAAAGTTAAGTTAAAGTTAAGTTCAAGTTAAGTTAAAGTTACGTTAAAGTTAAGATAAAGTTAAGTTAAAGTTCAGTTAAAGTTAAGTTAAAGTTAAGTTAAAGTTAAGTTAAAGTTAAGTTAAAGTTAAGTTAAAGTTAAGTTAAAGTTAAGTTAAAGTTAAGTTAAAATGAAGTTAAAGTTAGGTTAAAGTTAAGTTAAAGTTGAGTTAAAGTTGAGTTAAATTAAGTTAAAATTAAGTTAAAGTTAAGTTAAAGTTAAGTTAAAGTTAAGTTAAAGTTAAGTTAAAGTTAAGATAAAGTTAAGTTAAAGTTCAGTTAAAGTTAAGGTAAAGTTAAGTTAAAGTTGAGTTAAATTAAGTTAAAATTAAGTTAAAGTTAAGTTAAAGTTAAGTTAAAGTTAAGTTAAAGTTAAGATAAAGTTGAGTTAAAGTTAAGTTAAAGTTAAGTTAAAGTTAAGTTAAAGTTAAGTTAAAGTTAAGTTAAAGTTTAGTTAAAGTTAAGTTAAAGTTAAGTTAAAGTTAAGTTAAAGTTAAGTTAAAGTTAAGTTAAAGTTGAGTTAAAGTTAAGATAAAGTTGAGTTAAAGTTGAGTTAAAGTTAAGTTAAAGTTAAGTTAAAGTTAAGTTAAAGTTAGGTAAAATTTAAGTAAAAGTTAAGTAAAAGTTAAGTTAAAGTTAAGTTAAAATTAAGTTAAAGTTAAGTTAAAGTTAAGATAAAAATGAGTTAAAGTTGAGTTAAAGTTAAGTTAAAGTTAAGTTAAAGTAAAGTTAAAGTTAGGTAAAATTTAAGTAAAAGTTAAGTTAAAGTTGAGTTAAAGTTAAGTTAAAGTTAAGTTAAAGTTAAGTTAATGTCAAGTAAAAGTTAAGTTAAAGTTAAGTTAAAGTTAAGTTAAAGTTAAGTTAAAGTTAAGTTAAAGTTAATTTAAAGTTAAATTTAAGTTAAAGTTAAGTTAGAGTTAAGTTAAAGTTAAGTTAAAGTTGAGTTAAGTTTAAGTTAGGTTTAAGTTAAGTTTAAGTTAAGTTAAAGTTAAGTAAAAGTTATGTCAAAAATAAGTTAAAGTTAAGTTAAAGTTAAGTTAAAGTTAAGTTAAAGTTAAGTTAAAGTTAAGTTTAAGTAAAGTTAAAGTTAAGTAAAAGTTAAGTAAAAAATAAGTTAAAGTTAAGTTAAAGTTAAGTTAAAGTTAAGTTAAAGTTAAGTTAAAGTTAAGTTAAAGTTAAGTTAAAGTTAAGTTAAAGTTGAGTTAAATTAAGTTAAAGTTAAGTAAAAGTTAAGTAAAAGTTAAGTTAAAGTTAAGTTTAAGTTAAGTTAAAGTTAAGTAAAAGTTAAGTAAAAAATAAGTTAAAGTTAAGTTAAAGTTAAGTTAAAGTTAAGTTAAAGTTAAGTTAAAGTTTAGTTAAAGTTAAGTTAAAGTTAAGTTAAAGTTAAGTTAAAGTTGAGTTAAAGTTGAGTTAAATTAAGTTAAAATTAAGTTAAAGTTAAGTTAAAGTTAAGTTAAAGTTAAGTTGAAGTTAAGTTAAAGTTAAGTTAAAGTTAAGTTAAAGTTAAGTTAAAGTTAAGTTAAAGTTAAGTTATAGTTAAGTTAAAGTTGAGTTAAAGTTAAGTTAAAGTTACGTTAAAGTTACGTTAAAGTTAAGTTAAAGTTAAGTTAAAGTAAAGTTTAAGTTAAATTTAAGTTAAGTTAAAATGAAGTTAAAGTTAAGTTAAAGTTGAGTTAAAGTTAAGTAAAAGTTAAGTTAAAGTTGAGTTAAAGTTAAGTTAAAGTTAAGTTAAAGTTAAGTTAATGTTAAGTAATAGTTTAGTTAAAGTTAAGTTAAAGTTAAGTTAAAGTTAAGTTAAAGTTAAGTTAAAGTTAAGTTAAAGTTAAGTTAAAGTTAAGTTAAAGTTAAGTTAAAGTTAAGTTAAAGTTGAGTTAAATTAAGTTAAAGTTAAGTAAAAGTTAAGTAAAAGTTAAGTAAAAGTTAAGTAAAAGTTAAGTTAAAGTTAAGTTAAAGTTAAGTTAAAGTTAAGTTAAAGTTAAGTTAAAGTTAAGTTAAAGTTAAGTTAAAGTTAAGTTAAAGTTAAGTTAAAGTTAAGTTAAAGTTAAGTTAAAGTTAAGTTAAAGTTAAGTTAAAGTTAAGTTAAAGTTAAGTTAAAGTTAAGTTAAAGTTAAGTTAAAGTTAAGTTAAAGTTAAGTTAAAGTTAAGTTAAAGTTAAGTTAAAGTTAAGTTAAAGTTAAGTTAAAGTTAAGTTAAAGTTAAGTTAAAGTTAAGTTAAAGTTAAGTTAAAGTTAAGTTAAAGTTAAGTTAAAGTTAAGTTAAAGTTAAGTTAAAGTTAAGTTAAAGTTAAGATAAAGTTGAGTTAAAGTTAAGTTAAAGTTAAGTTAAAGTTAAGAAAAATTTAAGTAAACGTTAAGTTAATGGTAAGTTAAAATTATGTTAAGGTGAAGTTTATTCAATTTGATGTATAAGTTATGTTAAAGTTAACTTTAAATTAAATTTAAATTAAATTTATGTTAAAGTTAAAGTTACGTAAAAGATATGGTAATGTTAAGTTATAAATAATTGAAATTTAAAGTTATGTTAACGTTAAACTTATGCTAAAAATAAATCAAATTTATGTTAAGTTTTGCTAAAATTATGTTCAAGTAAATTTAAGTTAAAGTTATGCTATAGGTAAGTTAAAGTTAAGTTAAGTTAAATTTAAGTTAAGTTTAGTAAACGTTATGTTAAAGTTAAAGTTGATGCTTAAAGTTAAGTTAAAGTTCAGTAAATTTAGGGATAAAGTTATGTTAAATTTAAGTTAAAATTACGTTTAGTTAAAGTTAAGTTAAAGTTATGTTAAGTTAATGTTCGGTTTGAGTTAAAGTTATGTTAATGTTAAAGTTATGTTAAATTTAAGTTTAAATTTAGGGTTAAGTTAATGTTAGGTTAAAGTTATGTTAAAATTTAAGTTATGTTAAATTTAAGTCAAAATAAATTTAAGGTTACGTTAAAGTTTATTTAAAGTTAAGTTAAAGTTTAGTTAAAGTAAAGTTAAGATTAAGTTAAGTTAAAGTTAAGTTTAGGTTATCTTATCGTTACCGAACATTAACTTAACATAACTTTAACTTAACTTTAACTAAACGTAATTTTAACTTAAATTTAACATAACTTTATCCCTAAATTTACTGAACTTTAACTTAACTTTAAGCATCAACTTTAACTTTAACATAACGTTTACTAAACTTAACTTAAATTTAACTTAACTTAACTTTAACTTACCTATAGCATAACTTTAACTTAAATTTACTTGAACATAATTTTAGCAAAACTTAACATAAATTTGATTTATTTTTAGCATAAGTTTAACGTTAACATAACTTTAAATTTCAATTATTTATAACTTAACATTACCATATCTTTTACGTAACTTTAACTTTAACATAAATTTAATTTAAATTTAATTTAAAGTTAACTTTAAGTTAAAGTTAAGTTAAAGGTAAGTTAAAGTTAAGTTAAAGTTAAGTTAAAGTTAAGTTAATGTTAAGTAAAAGTTAAGTTAAAGTTACGTTACAGTTAAGTTAAAGTTAAGTTAAAGTAAAGTTAAGTTAAAGTTAAGTTATAGTTAAGTTAAAGTTGAGTTAAAGTTAAGTTAAAGTTACGTTAAAGTTACGTTAAAGTTAAGTTAAAGTTAAGTTAAAGTAATGTTTAAGTTAAATTTAAGTTAAGTTAAAATGAAGTTAAAGTTAAGTTAAAGTTAAGTTAAAATGAAGTTAAAGTTAAGTTAAAGTTGAGTTAAAGTTGAGTTAAAGTTAAGTTAAAGTTGAGTTAAATTAAGTTAAAATTAAGTTAAAGTTAAGTTAAAGTTAAGTTAAAATTAAGTTAAAGTTAAGTTAAAGTTAAGTTAAAGTTAAGTTAAAGTTAAGTTAAAGTTAAGTTATAGTTAAGTTAAAGTTGAGTTAAAGTTAAGTTAAAGTTACGTTAAAGTTACGTTAAAGTTAAGTTAAAGTTAAGTTAAAGTTAAGTTTAAGTTAAATTTAAGTTAAGTTAAAATGAAGTTAAAGTTAAGTTAAAGTTGAGTTAAAGTTGAGTTAAATTAAGTTAAAATTAAGTTAAAGTTAAGTTAAAGTTAAGTTAAAGTTGAGTTAAATTAAGTTAAAATTAAGTTAAAGTTAAGTTAAAGTTAAGTTAAAGTTAAGTTAAAGTTAATTTAAATTTAAGTTAAAGTTAAGTTAAAGTTAAGTTAAAGTTAAAGTTAAGTTAAAGTTAAGTTAAAGTTAAGTTAAAGTTAAGTTAAAGTTAAGTTCAAGTTAAGTTTAAGTTACGTTAAAGTTAAGTTAAATTAAGTTAAAATTAAGTTAAAGTTAAGTTAAAGTTAAGGTAAAGTTAAGTTAAAGTTAAGTTAAAGTTAAGTTAAAGTTAAGTTAAAGTTAAGTTAATATGAAGTTAAAGTTAAGTTAAAGTTAAGTTAAAGTTGAGTTAAAGTTGAGTTAAATTAAGTTAAAATTAAGTTAAAGTTAAGTTAAAGTTAAGTTAAAGTTAAGTTAAAGTTAAGTTAAAGTTAAGTTAAAGTTAAGTTAAAGTTAAGTTAAAGTTAAGTTAAAGTTCAGTTAAAGTTAAGGTAAAGTTAAGTTAAAGTTGAGTTAAATTAAGTTAAAATTAAGTTAAAGTTAAGTTAAAGTTAAGTTAAAGTTAAGTTAAAGTTAAGATAAAGTTGAGTTAAAGTTAAGTTAAAGTTAAGTTAAAGTTAAGTTAAAGTTAAGTTAAAGTTAAGTTAAAGTTTAGTTAAAGTTAAGTTAAAGTTAAGTTAAAGTTAAGTTAAAGTTAAGTTAAAGTTAAGTTAAAGTTAAGATAAAGTTGAGTTAAAGTTGAGTTAAAGTTAAGTTAA
Organism: Ochlerotatus camptorhynchus; assembly: GCF_037179485.1. Taxonomy (NCBI): domain Eukaryota; kingdom Metazoa; phylum Arthropoda; class Insecta; order Diptera; family Culicidae; genus Ochlerotatus; species Ochlerotatus camptorhynchus. The sequence goes on along the minus strand of NW_027040865.1, from coordinate 552,941 downwards.
AGTTAAGTTAAAGTTAAGTTAAAGTTAGGTAAAATTTAAGTAAAAGTTAAGTAAAAGTTAAGTTAAAGTTAAGTTAAAATTAAGTTAAAGTTAAGTTAAAGTTAAGATAAAAATGAGTTAAAGTTGAGTTAAAGTTAAGTTAAAGTTTAGTTAAAGTTAAGTTAAAGTTAGGTAAAATTTAAGTAAAAGTTAAGTTAAAGTTGAGTTAAAGTTAAGTTAAAGTTAAGTTAAAGTTAAGTTAATGTTAAGTAAAAGTTAAGTTAAAGTTAAGTTAAAGTTAAGTTAAAGTTAAGTTAAAGTTAAGTTAAAATTAAGTTAAAGTTAAGTTAAAGTTAAATTTAAGTTAAAGTTAAGTTAAAGTTAAGTTAAAGTTAAGTTAAAGTTAAGTTAAAGTTAAGTTAAAGTTGAGTTAAGTTTAAGTTAAGTTTAAGTTAAGTTAAAGTTAAGTAAAAGTTAAGTAAAAAATAAGTTAAAGTTAAGTTAAAGTTAAGTTAAAGTTAAGTTAAAGTTAAGTTCAAGTTAAGTTAAAGTTACGTTAAAGTTAAGTTAAATTAAGTTAAAATTAAGTTAAAGTTAAGTTAAAGTTAAGTTAAAGTTAAGTTAAAGTTAAGTTAAAGTTAAGTTAAAGTTAAGTTAAAGTTAAGTTAAAGTTAAGTTAAAATGAAGTTAAAGTTAAGTTAATGTTACCGTTACTGGTAACAAATCAGTCAGTCTTTCCGGATATTTAACAGTCCATGAAGTAATTTGTTCGAGAGAGTTATAATTTCCCTAAAGAGTAACAATCAAAGTTTACATAATGTTCAGCGTAGTTATTTTAGGTTAACTTACGTTTAGTGTTTACTTCAGATCCGCTGAAGCTATCCGGTATGTGTCGAATCTTTACAATATCTGTTTAATTAATCTTTTAATTTAGTGGTTACATTATTTAAATTGTTCAATAAATTAATGTATTACCTTACTTTAATAAAATCCTTTAGCGTAATTCAATTGTGCGCAAACCATGCGAAATTAATGTTTACAATCTGAAATGTTGTTGCAATTAGTTTCACAATTCTAATGTGCAATATCATTTGCTTACCATGTAGCCACTTTTGTTTGGAGAATTTTAGGCTATTTAGGTATTAACTAATTTACTAACTTTTAAGGTTACTAAGAAGGAATAGTAGTTCAATTAATAACAATGGTTTGTAATGACAAATTTTGCTCTTCAAGTGTTCTCAATTTATTCTCGCTTGACGTTTCAGCAATCCTCTCGATGAACGCTGGGTGTGTCTTCGTTGACGGAGGGGTTTTCGCCAAAGGGCGTAACAGTCCCCCTCAGTACGCTGGTCCCCTGGTCCTGCTTACTAGAGGTTACTCCGACGTCTAATACAGCCAGCTTCACTGCCGGCCTTTCATACAATCCATGAGCTGTTTGTACAGTTGCACTGCGGACTTGCCCACCTTTCTCCTTTACATCCACTACCCGCCCCTTAGGCCAAGAGTTGCGTGGAAGATTAGAATCAACTACTATCACGATGTCACCAATTTGTATAGGTGTGACTGGCTGATGCCATTTCGTTCGGCGACAGATGCTCGGTAAGTACTCCTGAATCCATCTTTTCCAGAAATGGTTGGCGTAGACTTGAGATGTTTTCCATGTATTTTTGAGAGTCGCTGCACGATCGTCGAATGGAATTAATGGTTTTAACCCACTAGATGACCCCATCAAGAAGTGGTTCGGTGTTAAAGCAGGCTCAGCTTCGTAGTCAATAGGGATGTACGTAAGCGGTCTAGAATTAATTGTGCTTTCAATTTCCATTAGCGTTGTCCGAAGAACTTCGTCAGTGGGAAGTCTGGGAAATTGCATTTGCCCTAGGATTTTTTTAACCGACTGTATTAAACGTTCCCAGCTTCCACCCATATGGGGGCTGTTGGGTGGATTAAATGACCACTTTGTATGGCTTGTAACGAACTCTTCCATTAATTTTGTTTCATTAATAGTTTGAACTGCCTCGGTAAGTTCCCTGTTGGCTCCAATAAAGTTGGTGCCTCTATCGCTATAAATGCAGACAGGTATACCGCGTCTCGCCATAAAGTTTCGTAAAGTCATTATACATGAACTTGTGTTTAACGTATGCGCAATTTCCAAATGAACCGCCCGTACTACTAAGCAGGTCAAAAGAACCCCCCACCTCTTCTCAACGCGTCGTCCAACGATAACATGCATAGGACCAAAATAGTCAATTCCCACATGTGAGAAAGGTGGGGCATATGCTTCTAGCCTAGCCAATGGCAGGTCTGCCATTGCCGGAGGTCTAGGCAAAACAGTGTTGTTTTTGCATCTTTGACATCTCTTTCGAACCTGGTCACACACTCTACGTAACCTGGGTATCACGTATTTTTTACGAAGTTCATTCACAACGGTTTCGTTATTACAATGGTGATATTTCTCGTGCTCGTATCGCACTACAAGTTGTGTCACATGGTGTTCTCTGGGCAGCACGATAGGACTTGCAGTATAAGGACCAATAAATCTACACCTTCTACCTCGTCCTCCCATCCTAATCACGCCTTTCTCGTCGATATGTGGTGACAAGTTGTAAATACTACTTCGTTTAGGTAATACGTACTCACCAATACTATCCGACTGAGATGCCAGCTGTAGGATCACAATCTCTTCTGCGTATGAGGATCGCTGTGCACACTGGTAGGCGTAACACTCTGCTAACAATAATTCTTCTTGAGTTACCGAGCCAACTATTTTAGGCTGTCCATTCAGCTTTCTCCGGATGTTCAAAGGGAACCGTCTAATGAAGACAATTCGACGTAACAGGCGCCACCAGCTCGAAAAATTTTCTGTTCTAATCACGTCCTCTACAACTGAGTGATGATTTACCGTACGCCGCAGTTCTACAGTTGACACATGTTGATCTGTTGGTGGCCCAGGCCATTCCTGTTTCGGCTTCCATAGAAATTCCGGTCCACGAAACCAGCGTCCAGATGGTGTGAGATCGGGGGCTCGTTGCCATTTAGTTCCGTCGTCTGCCACATTTTTACGTGAAGGTATCCAATTCCACTCCGCAATTTCGGTTGTCTCCAATATTTCGCCCACTCTAAATCCAACAAATTGACTAAATCGTCGATGATCCGATGCTAACCAGTATAGGACGTCTCTGGAATCGGTCCAAAAATAACGCTCCTGGATTTTTAGCCGGTGGTTTTCAGCTATACTTTTCGCCAATCGAGCTCCAACGACAGCTGCTTGGAGCTCAAGTCGGGGAATCGAAACAAATTTTAGGGGTGCAACACGCGTCTTCGCAGTTACTAGGGAGCATTCAATTACGCCATTCTCTTCGAACCGTAGATAAGCTACTGCTGCATATCCCTCGATACTAGCATCAACAAAAATATGCAATTGGATCTTATTCGTTTCCACATTGTTGGATGTTTTGATGCGATAGCACCTTGGAATGGACACATCTTCCACCTTGGGTAGTTCCTTAAGCCAAATTCGCCATTTGATGAATTGTGCTTCCCCGATTGGCTCGTCCCACTCTGTTCCGCTTCGCCATATTTCTTGGAGGAGAACTTTAAGGAACATAAGAAGATTCCCCAGCAGACCTAATGGATCAAATATGGTCATAAGTGTCCTTAAAATTTCTCTTTTAGTTGGTACTCTACTCCCTTCCAGTAGCTCTTGCTCGTGCTTAACTGATAGGCGAAACGTGAACACATCTGCAGCAGTATTCCACCACATTCCTAGGACCTTTTCAGTTGCCAATTCAGAATCGATATTGAGATTTTTATCAGAATTAGGCTGTTCTTTAAGCAACTCTGACACATGTCTTGAATTGGATAACCATCCACGTATGTCAAACCCTGCTTGTCCATGGATGAATTGAATTTGTCGAATAAGTTCTAACGCCTCAGCTTCTGTCTCCACGCTGCTCAAAAGATCATCCACGTAATGATCTTTCACGATGACTTCTACTGCCCTGGGATATTGACTTTCAAATCGTTGTGCGTTAGTGTTCTTAACGAATTGCGCACAGCTAGGAGAGCAGGTTGCACCAAATGTCATTACTTGTACAACGTAGACAGACAGGCTGGATCCGGGTAGCCCATTATGCCAAAAGAATCTTTGGCAATGCTGGTCAATTGCATTCATCAAAACTTGCAGAAACATTTCTCGTATGTCTGCGGCTATCGCAACAAGGAATTCACGGAAACGTTGTAGTACAGCAACCAACGATGCGACTTGATCAGGACCTTTCAATAAGAAGGAATTCAGCGAAGTTCCTCGTGCCATTGCAGCTGCATCCCAAACAATGCGAAGCTTTCCTGGTTTGTTGACGTTCACTACTGGAAAAATGGGAAGATACCACACTCGCAACTGAGAGGCCTTCAGCTCTTCTTCCGTTAGCTCGCGAATATAACCTTTCTCCACGTAGTCCCGTATTTTCGCCTGCATGGCTATCGCTAGTTCCGGTTCTCGCAGCATTCGTTTCTCCAAACATTGAAAACGTTTTAGTGCCATCGGTTGACTATCTGGCAGCTGTACATCATCGAACTTCCATAACAGACTTGTCTCGTATCTGTGTCCCTTCAACTTGGTGTTGCTTTGTAGTATATCCAATGCTCGTTCGTCTGCCTTCGACAATAATGGTCGACTAGGAGCTTGTATACCAATACTGTCAAACGAGAAGTAGTCCTTTACAGCAAAGTGTAGAGCTTCGCATTCACAAATGTGGAAATTATGCTCAATTCGTCCTTCCATACGTTCTCCAATAGAACATGGTCCATAAATCAGCCATCCTAGCGGAGTTTTAGCCGCGACCGGTTGGTCGTCTCCTCCTTCCTTGCAGTCAACCAGACGCGCTAAATGAACATTGTCCATTCCGATGAGAATACGTGGTCTAACGTTTTTATAAGAATCCATAGGGAGACCGACCAGGTGGTGGTAATGTTGACACAAATCATCCATCACGATGGACTGCGCTGGTAATTGCAAACTTTTTACCGTATGGATGTTTGTCATGCGGTTTCTCTCCGGTGGGTGTCCTTGTGCTGCAGATATTTCGATTGCACACCTTACAGAGTCATTTTCGTACCTATTTTGACCACCTGTCCAACTGATGCAAAGTGGATATGGCTCACCAGCAACGTCCAGTTCTTCCCAAAGACTATGTTCCATCAGGGAGCACGTAGATCCCTCATCTATAAACGCATAAGTCTTAACAGCTCTTTGTCGACTGTATATGATAACTTCAACGTACTTTAGCAATACGGTGCCAAGGCAACAGTGGTGGGTATTGCAATGTTGATTTGTGTTCACTGCGCGTACTCCTTGGTAACTGGAAGAGGTGTTAGGGCTCGATATGTTTCGACTGGGTCGGTGTCGAAATTTGTCATGCAGCAGTGGGTGGTGAAGGAATGTACACCCGTCTTCGTTACAAGGTTGATTCACTTCGCACGTACTGAAATGTTTCTTGAGGCACTTTCGGCATATTTTATTGTCCTTGATTAGCGTCCATCGAGCTTGCGTATTCATTTCCAGGAACGCGCTGCAGTCAGTAATCGTTGTACATCTTCCTCCGCAAGCAAGGCAACATTTTCCTTCGCTGTTTGGCGTTGCTTCAGTGTGGGTGTGAAGAAATGCTTCCTCCTTATTGCGGCGTTTTTCCTGCTTTTGACACCGGTAAACCACGATAGGTACAGTAACTTTGCTAAATGCATCTACAAGATTTCCGATCCATTCACTGAAATCTTTCAAAGTAACAGCTTGCTTCGATTGGCGATGTAGTGCCCAATTCATTTTAATGGAGGGTGGGAGCAGGTCAGTTAGTTCATGCAGCAGTGCAACATTATAGAGACATTCTTCCATCCGACATGCTTCAATTGTTGCGCATAAATTTTGCACTGCGACGCCAAAGTCAATAATGCTCTCCATCTTATCTGCCTTCGGAGCTGGCATCATGCGGATACGTTTGATCATTGTTTCAACGATTACCTCAGGGTTTCCAAATAGTGTTTTGAGGCGGGAAATAATCGTTGATACATTCTCAGGATGAAGAAGTAGGCTTTTCACTGCAGAAAGCGCTCGATCGTACAGGCTTCTTTCCAATCTATCTAGCAGTTCATCGTTCCGGAATGCGCACATTCTAGTAGTTCGCTCATAAGCTGCTATAAACCGAGGCCAGTCTTCAGGATCTCCTCCAAACCTGGGTAAATCTTTCACGGTCTGACGCGCTGCCAGATGCGATCTGGTTAGTGACATTTCTGGTTGATTTGGTGATTGATGGTTAGGTAAAGGTGATTCATCCAAAACTGTAGGTGCGAGAGATTCCCTGCCCATTTCATCCGTCTTCTTTAGCCATTCTTTTATTTTCGCTATAGTGTCTGAACCGGTGTCTTCGTCTTCCGCTTCACTCGCACTCTCCTCCAGTAGCGCCTGTTCCAGTTCTAACCGCTCTACCAACTGCTTCCGTTCTAATAGCTGCTTGGCCTCCAATGCTTTCAACTGGTGTTCACGTAGCTTCGCCGACCGCTTTGAGTACTTTGACGACTGACTTTTGTTGTCCACATTTGATTTGACCTCAGTTGCCTGTGGCACCTTTACAGGCTTTTTCACAGCACCGGTATATCCAGGCGCTTTGGAGTGCACAGGCTTCACTGGTTGTTGCGAAAATTGATGATCAGTTTGTTGCTGCATTTGCTGTACCTGACGTTTATGTTGGCTTCTTTCGGTTGTTAGAATCCGTTGCATCGTCTTTAACTGCTCTACGAGATCACGGTTCATCTTGAAAACATCATCCTGAGTTTGTGACTTTACGGGTGTGGAGTGAGTAACCTGCTGACGATGTTGATCACCTTGTGGCTGCTGCAATTGTCGGTGCTGCTGCTGCAATTGTTGCTGCTGCTGTTGCAATACTTGCTGCTCCACTTGTTCCTGTGAGTCGTCATGGTTTTCACCACCACAGTTCTTACAACTCCAATCCACATGTTCGATACCATCAGTTACATTCACGCACTCGTAGTGGTACCACACGTCACATTCATCACACTGTACCATACGTGTGTATTCCAACTTGTGACATTCTCCACAGCCAGTGTCTGCCCACAACTGGTGATCATCATTCGGAGCCCTTTGTCCTCCGACTGCTCCCTGACTCGATGACATTGCGCCGGACAGCTTAAACGGAAATTATAATTTGTTACCGTTACTGGTAACAAATCAGTCAGTCTTTCCGGATATTTAACAGTCCATGAAGTAATTTGTTCGAGAGAGTTATAATTTCCCTAAAGAGTAACAATCAAAGTTTACATAATGTTCAGCGTAGTTATTTTAGGTTAACTTACGTTTAGTGTTTACTTCAGATCCGCTGAAGCTATCCGGTATGTGTCGAATCTTTACAATATCTGTTTAATTAATCTTTTAATTTAGTGGTTACATTATTTAAATTGTTCAATAAATTAATGTATTACCTTACTTTAATAAAATCCTTTAGCGTAATTCAATTGTGCGCAAACCATGCGAAATTAATGTTTACAATCTGAAATGTTGTTGCAATTAGTTTCACAATTCTAATGTGCAATATCATTTGCTTACCATGTAGCCACTTTTGTTTGGAGAATTTTAGGCTATTTAGGTATTAACTAATTTACTAACTTTTAAGGTTACTAAGAAGGAATAGTAGTTCAATTAATAACAATGGTTTGTAATGACAAATTTTGCTCTTCAAGTGTTCTCAATTTATTCTCGCTTGACGTTTCAGCAATCCTCTCGATGAACGCTGGGTGTGTCTTCGTTGACGGAGGGGTTTTCGCCAAAGGGCGTAACAGTTAAAGTTAAGTTAAAGTTGAGTTAAAGTTGAGTTAAATTAAGTTAAAATTAAGTTAAAGTTAAGTTAAAGTTAAGTTAAAGTTAAGTTAAAGTTAAGTTAAAGTTAAGTTAAAGTTAAGTTAAAGTTCAGTTAAAGTTAAGGTAAAGTTAAGTTAAAGTTGAGTTAAATTAAGTTAAAATTAAGTTAAAGTTAAGTTAAAGTTAAGTTAAAGTTAAGTTAAAGTTAAGATAAAGTTGAGTTAAAGTTAAGTTAAAGTTAAGTTAAAGTTAAGTTAAAGTTAAGTTAAAGTTAAGTTAAAGTTTAGTTAAAGTTAAGTTAAAGTTAAGTTAAAGTTAAGTTAAAGTTAAGTTAAAGTTAAGTTAAAGTTAAGTTAAAGTTAAGATAAAGTTGAGTTAAAGTTGAGTTAAAGTTAAGTTAAAGTTAAGTTAAAGTTAAGTTAAAGTTAGGTAAAATTTAAGTAAAAGTTAAGTAAAAGTTAAGTTAAAGTTAAGTTAAAATTAAGTTAAAGTTAAGTTAAAGTTAAGATAAAAATGAGTTAAAGTTGAGTTAAAGTTAAGTTAAAGTTAAGTTAAAGTTAAGTTAAAGTTAGGTAAAATTTAAGTAAAAGTTAAGTTAAAGTTGAGTTAAAGTTAAGTTAAAGTTAAGTTAAAGTTAAGTTAATGTTAAGTAAAAGTTAAGTTAAAGTTAAGTTAAAGTTAAGTTAAAGTTAAGTTAAAGTTAAGTTAAAGTTAAGTTAAAGTTAAGTTAAAGTTAAATTTAAGTTAAAGTTAAGTTAAAGTTAAGTTAAAGTTAAGTTAAAGTTAAGTTAAAGTTGAGTTAAGTTTAAGTTAAGTTTAAGTTAAGTTAAAGTTAAGTAAAAGTTATGTCAAAAATAAGTTAAAGTTAAGTTAAAGTTAAGTTAAAGTTAAGTTAAAGTTAAGTTAAAGTTAAGTTTAAGTTAAGTTAAAGTTAAGTAAAAGTTAAGTAAAAAATAAGTTAAAGTTAAGTTAAAGTTAAGTTAAAGTTAAGTTAAAGTTAAGTTAAAGTTAAGTTAAAGTTTAGTTAAAGTTAAGTTAAAGTTAAGTTAAAGTTAAGTTAAAGTTGAGTTAAAGTTTAGTTAAATTAAGTTAAAATTAAGTTAAAGTTAAGTTAAAGTTAAGTTAAAGTTAAGTTAAAGTTAAGTTAAAGTTAAGTTAAAGTTAAGTTAAAGTTAAGTTAAAGTTAAGTTACAGTTAAGTTAAAGTTAAGTTAAAGTTGAGTTAAATTAAGTTAAAGTTAAGTAAAAGTTAAGTAAAAGTTAAGTTAAAGTTAAGTTTAAGTTAAGTTAAAGTTAAGTAAAAGTTAAGTAAAAAATAAGTTAAAGTTAAGTTAAAGTTAAGTTAAAGTTAAGTTAAAGTTAAGTTAAAGTTAAGTTAAAGTTTAGTTAAAGTTAAGTTAAAGTTAAGTTAAAGTTAAGTTAAAGTTGAGTTAAAGTTTAGTTAAATTAAGTTAAAATTAAGTTAAAGTTAAGTTAAAGTTAAGTTAAAGTTAAGTTAAAGTTAAGTTAAAGTTAAGTTAAAGTTAAGTTAAAGTTAAGTTAAAGTAAAGTTTAAGTTAAATTTAAGTTAAGTTAAAATGAAGTTAAAGTTAAGTTAAAGTTGAGTTAAAGTTAAGTTAAAGTTAAGTTAAAGTTGAGTTAAAGTTGAGTTAAATTAAGTTAAAATTAAGTTAAAGTTAAGTTAAAGTTAAGTTAAAGTTAAGTTAAAGTTAAGTTAAAGTTAAGTTAAAGTTAAGTTAAAGTTAAGTTAAAGTTAAGTTATAGTTAAGTTAAAGTTGAGTTAAAGTTAAGTTAAAGTTACGTTAAAGTTACGTTAAAGTTAAGTTAAAGTTAAGTTAAAGTAAAGTTTAAGTTAAATTTAAGTTAAGTTAAAATGAAGTTAAAGTTAAGTTAAAGTTAAGTTAAAATGAAGTTAAAGTTAAGTTAAAGTTGAGTTAAAGTTGAGTTAAAGTTAAGTTAAAGTTGAGTTAAATTAAGTTAAAATTAAGTTAAAGTTAAGTTAAAGTTAAGTTAAAATTAAGTTAAAGTTAAGTTAAAGTTAAGTTAAAGTTGAGTTAAAGTTAAGTTAAAGTTAAGTTATAGTTAAGTTAAAGTTGAGTTAAAGTTAAGTTAAAGTTACGTTAAAGTTACGTTAAAGTTAAGTTAAAGTTAAGTTAAAGTTAAGTTTAAGTTAAATTTAAGTTAAGTTAAAATGAAGTTAAAGTTAAGTTAAAGTTGAGTTAAAGTTGAGTTAAATTAAGTTAAAATTAAGTTAAAGTTAAGTTAAAGTTAAGTTAAAGTTGAGTTAAATTAAGTTAAAATTAAGTTAAAGTTAAGTTGTAGTTAAGTTAAAGTTAAGTTAAAGTTAAGTTAAATTTAAGTTAAAGTTAAGTTAAAGTTAAGTTAAAGTTAAAGTTAAGTTAAAGTTAAGTTCAAGTAAAGTTAAAGTTAAGCTAAAGTTAAGTTAAAGTTAAGTTAAAGTTAAGTTAAAGTTAAGTTAAAGTTAAGTTAAAGTTAAGTTAAAGTTAAGTTAAAGTTAAGTTAAAGTTAAGTTAAAGTTAAGTTAAAATAAAGTTAAAGTTAAGTTAAAGTTAAGTTAAAGTTAAGTTAAAGTTGAGTTAAAGTTGAGTTAAAGTTGAGTTAAGTTAAGTTAAGTTAAAGTTAAGTTAAAGTTAAGTTAAAGTTAAGTTAAAGTTAAGTTTAAGTTAAGTTAAAATGAAGTTAAAGTTAAGTTAAAGTTGAGTTAAAGTTGAGTTAAATTAAGTTAAAATTAAGTTAAAGTTAAGTTAAAGTTAAGTTAAAGTTGAGTTAAATTAAGTTAAAATTAAGTTAAAGTTAAGTTAAAGTTAAGTTAAAGTTAAGTTAAAGTTAAGTTAAAGTTAAGTTAAAGTTAAGTTAAAGTTAAGTTAAAGTTAAGTTAAAGTTGAGTTAAAGTTGAGTTAAAGTTGAGTTAAGTTAAGTTAAGTTAAAGTTAAGTTAAAGTTAAGTTAAAGTTAAGTTAAAGTTAAGTTTAAGTTAAGTTAAAATGAAGTTAAAGTTAAGTTAAAGTTGAGTTAAAGTTGAGTTAAATTAAGTTAAAATTAAGTTAAAGTTAAGTTAAAGTTAAGTTGAAGTTAAGTTAAAGTTAAGTTAAAGTTAAGTTAAAGTTAAGTTAAAGTTAAGTTAAAGTTCAGTTAAAGTTAAGTTGAAGTTGAGTTAAAATTTAGTTAAATTAAGTTAAAATTAAGTTAAATATAAGTTAAAGTTAAGTTAAAGTTCAGTTAAAGTTAAGTTGAAGTTGAGTTAAAGTTTAGTTAAATTAAGTTAAAGTTCAGTTAAAGTTAAGTTAAAGTTAAGTTAAAGTTAAGTTAAAGTTAAGTTAAAGTTAAGTTAAAGTTAAGTTAAAGTTAAGTTAAAGTTAAGTTAAAGTTAAGTTAAAGTTAAGTTAAAGTTAAGTTAAAGTTAAGTTAAAGTTAAGTTAAAGTTAAGTTAAAGTTAAGTTAAAGTTACGTTAAAGTTAAGTTAAAGTTTAGTTAAAGTAAAGTTAAGTTTAAGTTAAGTTTAAGTTAAATTAAAGTTAAGTTAAAGTTAAGTTTAAGTTAAGTTAAAGTTAAGTTAAAGTTAAGTAAAAGTTAAGTTAAAGTTAAGTTAAAGTTAAGTTAAAGTTATGTTAAAGTTAAGTTAAAGTTAAGTTAAAGATAAGTTTAAGATAAGTTAAAGTTAAGTTAAAGTTAAGTTAAAGTTAAGTTAAAGTTGAGTTAAAGTTAAGTTAAAGTTAAGTTTAAGTTAAGTTAAAGTTAAGTTAAATCATTTTATATTCTGATTATACTCACGAGTGCGTGTGCGTGCGTGTGTGTAATTTCATGCGCCGGGCTACCAAATGGCGGATGAAACTTAGCAATTTTTTTGTGATTTTTTTTTCGCGGTGGCTGTCAGTCATCTTTTCATATCGTGCGAGTGGAGAAGTGCTTTTTTTATCCGCGCCACGAAAATGGCCTCCGATGGCCATCTTAGGAGAGCAGCGAATGGAATATGGAAGGTAAATATGGTAAATATTCTGCATGCAAATTGTGCATGATAATAATTGATGTTGACATTTTTTTCAGCCAGATCCAGTACAATTCCGGATTATCGGAGGTAGAGCTGGCGACAAGAAGTTGAATAGGGTAAGTATTAAACTGTTTGTGTTATTAATTGACATAATTTTTGAAAATTGATCCGCTGGAGGAATCCGGCTAAGTTAAGCATTCTTACTGATGCAACGCATCAATAAGGATGTTTAATTCATCCGGATTCCTCCGGCGGATCAATTTTGATGTAATTGTTTTTCAAAATTGATCCGCTGGAGGAATCCGGCTGAGTTGAGCATCCTTATTGATGCGTTGCATCAGTTAGGATACATAACTCAACCGGATTCCTGCAACGGATCAATATTGGAAAGTAATTACAAATTCTAACAGACAGATGAAAAATTTGATGATTTTTTAAAATACTTTTTTTCAGCCGACTGCTTCCACTAATTACGCCGGCTGCTTCCACTGATCCGCTGGAGGAATCCGGCTGAGTAAAGCATCTTTACTGATGCAACGCATGCCGATGCCGGATCCCGATGTTTATGTTTAAGGTAAAGTTAAGTTAAATTTTTATTAAAATTAAGTAAAAGTTAAAGTTATTTAAATGTTAAGTTAAATTAAGTATGTAACAACTAAATTAAAGTTAAAATTATGTTGAAGTTAAGTTAAAGTTCGGCTAATTAAGTTAGAGTTATGTTAATTTCATGCTACAATTATATTAAAGTAAAGTTAAAGTTAAGTTAATGTTATGTTAAATTTAAAGTTCTGTTAATAGTAAGAAAAACATTTGTTAAAACAAAAGTTAAAATTTAGTTAATGTTACGTTAAAGTTAAGCTAGAGTTAAGTTAAGGTTATGTTTAAGTTAAGTTAAAGGTAAGTTACAGTTATGTTTATGTTAAGATAAAGTTAAGTTAATTAATGTTAAAGATAAAGTTAAGTTAAAGGTAAGTTAAAGTTATGTTGAAGTTAAGTTAACGTTAAGTTAAAGTTAAGTAAAATTTAAGTTAACGTTAAGTTAATGGTAAGTTAAAATTATGTTAAGGTGAAGTTTATTCAAATTTATGTATAAGTTATGTTAAAGTTAACTTTAAATTAAATTTAAGTTAAGTTAAAGTTAAGTTAAAGTTAAGTTAAAGTTAAGTTAAAGTTGAGTTAAAGTTAAGTTAAAGTTAAGTTAAAATTGAGTTAAAGTTAAGTTAAAGTTGAGTTAAACTTGAGTTAAAGTTGAGTTAAGTTAAGTTAAAAATATGTTATAGTTAAGTTAAAGTTAAGTTAAAGTTAAGTTAAAGTTAAATTAAATTTAAGTTAAGTTAAGTTAACGTTATGTTAAAGTTAAAGTTATGTTAAAGTTAAAGTTAATGCTTAAGTTAAGTTAAAGTTCAGTTAATTATAGGATAAAGTTATGTTAAATTTAAGTTCAAATTACGTTAAGTTAAAGTTAAGTTAAAGTTAAGTTAAAGTTAAGTGAAAGTTATGTTAAAGTTAAGTTAAAGTTAAGTTAAAGTTAAGTTAAAGTTAAGATAAAGTTGAGTTAAAGTTAAGTTAAAGTTAAGTTAAAGTTAAGTTAAAGTTAAGTTAAAGTTAAGTTAAAGTTAAGTTAAAGTTAAGATAAAGTTGAGTTAAAGTGAAGTTAAAGTTAAGTTAAAGTTAAGTTAAAGTTAAGTAAAAGTTAAGTTAAGGTTAAGATAAAGTTGAGTTAAAGTTAAGTTAAAGTTAAGTTAAAGTTAAGTTAAAGTTAAGTTAAAGTTAAGTTAAAGTTAAGATAAAGTTGAGTTAAAGTTAAGTTAAAGTTAAGTTAAAGTTAAGTTAAAGTTAAGTTAAAGTTAAGTTAAAGTTAAGTTAAAGTTAAGTTAAAGTTAAGTTAAATTTAAGTTAAAGTTAAGTTAAAGTTAAGTTAAAGTTAAGTAAAAGTTGAGTTAAATTAAGTTAAAATTAAGTTAAAGTTAAGTTAAAGTTAAGTTAAAGTTAAGTTAAAGTTATGTTAAAGTTAAGTTAAAGTTAAGTAAAAGTTAAGTTAAAGTTAAGATAAAGTTGAGTTAAAGTTACGTTAAAGTTAAGTTAAAGTTAAGTTAAAGTTGAGTTAAATTAAGTTAAAATTAAGTTAAAGTTAAGTTAAAGTTAAGTTAAAGTTAAGTTAAAGTTAAGTTAAAGTTAAGTTAAAGTTAAGTTAAAGTTCAGTTAAAGTTAAGTTGAAGTTATGTTAAAGTTAAGTTAAAGTTAAGTAAAAGTTAAGTTAAAGTTAAGATAAAGTTGAGTTAAAGTTACGTTAAAGTTAAGTTAAAGTTAAGTTAAAGTTGAGTTAAATTAAGTTAAAATTAAGTTAAAGTTAAGTTAAAGTTAAGTTTAAGTTAAGTTAAAGTTAAGTTAAAGTTAAGTTAAAGTTAAGTTAAAGTTAAGTTAAAGTTAAGTTAAAGTTAAGTTAAAGTTAAGTTAAAGTTAACTTAAAGTTAAGTTAAAATTAAGTTAAAGTTAAGTTAAAGTTAAGTTAAAGTTAAGTTAAAGTTAAGTTAAAGTTAAGTTAAAGTTACGTTAAAGTTAAGTTAAAGTTTATTTAAAGTAAAGTTAAGTTAAAGTTAAGTTTAAGTTAAATTAAAGTTAAGTTAAAGTTAAGTTTAAGTTAAGTTAAAGTTAAGTTAAAGTTAAGTTAAAGTTAAGATAAAGTTGAGTTAAAGTTAAGTTGAAGTTAAGTTAACGTTAAGTTAAAGTTAAGTTAAAGTTAAGTTAAAGTTAAGATAAAGTTGAGTTAAAGTTACGTTAAAGTTAAGTTAAAGTTAAGTTAAAGTTGAGTTAAATTAAGTTAAAATTAAGTTAAAGTTAAGTTAAAATTAAGTTTAAGTTAAGTTAAAGTTAAGTTAAAGTTAAGTTAAAGTTAAGTTAAAGTTAAGTTAAAGTTAAGTTAAAGTTAAGTTAAAGTTAACTTAAAGTTAAGTTAAAATTAAGTTAAAGTTAAGTTAAAGTTAAGTTAAAGTTAAGTTAAAGTTAAGTTAAAGTTAAGTTAAAGTTAAGTTAAAGTTAAGTTAAAGTTACGTTAAAGTTAAGTTAAAGTTTATTTAAAGTAAAGTTAAGTTAAAGTTAAGTTTAAGTTAAATTAAAGTTAAGTTAAAGTTAAGTTTAAGTTAAGTTAAAGTTAAGTTAAAGTTAAGTAAAAGTTAAGTTAAAGTTAAGATAAAGTTGAGTTAAAGTTAAGTTGAAGTTAAGTTAACGTTAAGTTAAAGTTAAGTTAAAGTTAAGTTAAAGTTAAGATAAAGTTGAGTTAAAGTTAAGTTAAAGTTAAGTTAAAGTTAAGTTAAAGTTAAGTTAAAGTTAAGTTAAAGTTAAGTTAAAGTTAAGTTAAAGTTAAGTTAAAGTTAAGTTAAATTTAAGTTAAAGTTAAGTTAAAGTTAAGTTAAAGTTAAGTTAAAGTTAAATTAAATTTAAGTTAAGTTAAGTTAACGTTATGTTAAAGTTAAAGTTATGTTAAAGTTAAAGTTAATGCTTAAGTTAAGTTAAAGTTCAGTTAATTTTAGGATAAAGTTATGTTAAATTTAAGTTCAAATTACGTTAAGTTAAAGTTAAGTTAAAGATATGTTAAGTTAATGTTCGGTTTAAGTTAAAGTTATATTAATGTTAAAGTTATGTTTAATTTAAGTTAAAATTTAAAGTTAAGCCACCATTTAAAGTACTGTTTACAAAATCAGGTTTGTAATTCTAATGTGTTGTATGGTTGAAAGCATTTGAAAAAGTTAGATTTTAATGTTTTGCACATTTGAAAACATCCGAAAACAATAAGTTCTTAGTACAATTGAAAACACCCGAAAATCATTTTGTTTTAATGTCTTGTACATTTGACAACATCAGGAAGCATCTACATTTGAAAACACCCGAAGAACGTTAAATTTTAACGTTTTGTACGTTTAGATGTCTAAAAAATAAAAATTCGATTAAAATTCTCGACGTCAGAACAACATTTGAATAGCAAAATTTTATTTCACGTTACATCTAAATAGCAATGTTTTCTAATGTTTGATGCCAGGAATATATTTTATTTCGATGCTGATGTAGACATCAAACGTTAGGCAAACGAAAATTTTTATTCCGGTTCCCCCGGGACACCCGGAATATGTCCGGATGTGGCCAAAGTGGTTCTTGTTCTGGTTCTTGTAGTGGTTTGAGTTCCATTGAAACAGAAATTGAATTCTGATGTATTTTGATGAGTCGCATGATGGGTTTGACCATAATCAGATGTTGGCCTCTTCCCCCGGGACACCCGGAATGTGTCCGGATGTGGCCAAAGTGGTTCTAGGAACTAGATTTGAGTTCCATTAAACCAGTCGTTGAATTCTCATGTAATTTGATGTGTCGCATGATGGGTTTGGCCCTAATCAGATGTTGGCCTCTTCCCCCGGGACACCCGGAATATGTCCAGATGTGGCCAAAGTGGTTCTAGGAACTAAATTTGAGTTCCATTGAACCAGAAATTGAATTCTCATGTATTTTGATGTGTCGCATGATGGGTTTCACCCTAATCAGATGTTGGCCTCTTCCCCGGGACACCTGGAATGTGTCCGGATGTGGCCAAAGTGGTTGTTGGAACTAGATATGAGTTCCTTTGAACCAGAAATTGAATTCTCATGTATTTTGATGTGTCGCATGATTTGTTTGACCCTAATCAGATGTTGGCCTCTTCCCCCGGGACACCCGGAATATGTCCGGATGTGGCCAAAGTGGTTCTTGGAACTAGATTTGAGTTCCATTGAACCAGAAATTGAATTCTCATGTATTTTGATGTGTCGCATGATGGGTTTCACCCTAATCAGATGTTGGCCTCTTCCCCGGGACACCTGGAATGTGTCCGGATGTGGCCAAAGTGGTTCTTGCAACTAGATATGAGTTCCTTTGAACCAGAAATTGAATTCTCATGTATTTTGATGTGTCGCATGATTTGTTTGACCCTAATCAGATGTTGGCCTCATCCCCCGGGACACCCGGAATATGTCCGGATGTGGCCAAAGTGGTTCTTCGAACTAGATTTGAGTTCCTTTGAACCAGAAATTGAATTCTCATGTATTTTGATGTGTCGCATGATTTGTTTGACCCTAATCAGATGTTGGCTTCTTCCCCCGGGACACCCGGAATGTGTCCGATCTGGCCAAAGCGGTTCTAGAAACTAAATTTGAGTTCCATTGAACCAGTCGTTGAATTCTCATGTAATTTGATGTGTCGCATGATGGGTTTGACCCTAATCAAATGTTGGCCTCTTCCTCCGGGATACCCGGAATGTGTCCGGATGAGGGTAAAGTGGTTCTTGGAACTAAATTTGAGTTCCATTGAACCATAAATTGAATTCTCATGTAATTTGATGTGTCGCATGATGCGGTTGACTTAGCTTGTAAGATATTATTGTTAGGTTAAGATCTATTTAATAAAAAAAAACATATGTTAGTTATAAGAATAAGACAAATAAAGTTTATTGATGAAGTCATGTTCATGCTTCAACTGTATTCATTTTTATTAATTTAAAACCCATTGAAAAAGAAAATGGTGGTGAACAACTGGAAGTGCGCCGCGGCGCCTGAGGGCGGACAAAATGGCCGAAACGATCAGTTTTTTGACAGGTATCGTTTTCGCCTCAGGCGCCCAAATGTTGCAAATATGGTCGCCCCCGGCGCGCTGGCGACCAAATTTGCACCAAGTGGCGCCGCGAAGTTCGAGTCGCCCAAGTCCGCCCCGTCCGCCGAGCGGTCCGGGGGCGAGCCGTGGGTGACAAGCCCGCTGTATGTGCACAGAAAAACAAAACTACCCACCGCTTGGGTTTTTTAAACTCAAATTTGAGTTATTTGACCTCAGCCCGTTTCATTTTCTCTCGCTATTGTTGTCAAAAATAGAACGAAAGATTCGACTCAACCGTCTAGTTCCGTACGAGAAGCCAAAATTGAGTAATATGTGATATACCCAAATTTGAGTTAATTGAACTTAATTTTGGGTAGAAAAAATTGAAAATAACTTAGCGATGGGTAATTTTTTTTGCCGTGCTTAAATGCAAACTACTTTGAGCCGGTTTACCCAAATTTGGCTTATTGTACGGAACATGGGAGATGAGTGAAAAGAACTTAATTTTGGGTTGTTTTGAATTTCTGTGTGGGGTATACTGTCTAGCATTGGGCGCTCTTGAGAATCCAATTCCTCCTTGTGTATTAGAGCATCTCCACCGCTGTTTCTAAATCACTATTGGAAACTGAGTCAGCATGATTTCCGCCTGTGACCAATGCGATAAACCAGTTAAAGGCGATGAAGAATCCGTCTCCTGCATGGCTTTTTTGCGACAGGATGATTCACCTAAAGTGCGGGTGCAATTTCGAACGCATTTGGATACGGTTGTGTTTTAAGTTTGTTCTCTGTTTTGTGCGTGCGTTCGCTCTCATAGTTTTCGGCTGCAATTGCCGGATTATCGCTGGCGCGGACGTTTATACGTGTGTGATTGGTAGTTTTCTCGCTTTTCGGGAAGTTTTAGAATAGAGAAAGAAAACGTGATTCAACATGTTTGCAAACATCAGAAGAAATGTCGCGATCTGCGTTGTTTGATTTTCTCCCGGACCAGAAATTAGTGGCATCGCAAGTGATAATTTTTAATTTCAGATTATTTACGCGCTGCAAGGTGCGTGAAAGAGCTCCGCACGATCGGTGTTGATGTTGGTTCACTTGCAACTATTTTTGCAAAACAAAATTAAGTGTTTTCTAACGAAATTGATATCTAAAGTGTACCACAAGTGCTTCTGAACGTGTTTCGCGGTTGGGTGTGGTGAAATTCGTGAATTCGCGGTTTATGTGCAGTTAAAATTCCGTGTCACAAAATTGTTCACCGACTTTCCTTTTTTGCCGTTCGACGACGACGGGTATGCGAGAGAAAAATAAGCATCGGGAATTTGCTCTCGGATGTATTGATTTGGTGAGTACGTTCCAGTTGAAGATTGTTCTTATACATATCTCGATTGCATTTTCGAGGGGACGTTCGGAGAGCTTTGAGATTTGAGCGTTGTTGCATTTGCGGGCAGATGAGTTGGTCGCCGGTAAGGGCCAGTAAGTGCGGCCAGCAGATGAATGAAGAGGTATTCGAAACAAAATTGATAAGAAATGTCCATTCAAATCGATTTAATACAGTTGAACAAATTTCAAAACTATATACGTGCACGCAGAAAAATGGATTTTTGTTTCAGGGCCTAATGTATTTTGTTATTGATTCAAACATATTGTATCACTAATTCAACAAAACATATTTTTGAATCAACAAAATGGTTTTTAGAATCAACAAACAGATTATTGACTCTACAACCGGTTTGTTGATTCAAAAATATTTTTCTTTGAATTAACCTAATAATATATTTGAAACAATATCAAAAATATATTAGGCCCTGAGTCAAAAATATATCCATTTGAATTTAAAAACCATTTCTCTGCGTGTGCCAGATTTGGAAATAATATTTATTGAATCTGGAAGTGTGTTTATGATACCATTATCCATTTGATAAAGGTAGAGTGAACATGCGGGGCTTATTGTAAGTAAAAGTGACCTCGGAGTGGTCGTGAATTACCAGGCATTCTGAAATGGGTCACTGGAGCTGCAATAGAGCTAACACCTTCTAACTCCCGGACTAAACCTGCTTTAATAATGGTAATAAAAAGCAGTTTTCTTCCATAATAACACTGCCAGATAGTGGGGGTTTGATTGTACACACACATACACACGCACACACACAACTCAGCACTTTGAGGAGGGTATTAAGTTGCCTAACGTCGATGGCGTCTGAAATAAATTGACCCAAAAATGAAAACTAATTAAATTTTCGGTGTGAATTTAACACAATCTAGCAAAAAAAGTAAAGTACTTACATTTCACAACATAAAACCGAGAAAACACTCAACATCGAAATGGCAGCAAAGGTTGTGTTTGACAGTACAAAGTTTACAAATCTGTTCAGTAAGTTTAACGGAAATGCTGTACTTTATTGCAGTTTGTTTTTGTAAAAGATTATTTTTACAGTACATTCGTTACAATTTTTACAGAATTGCGGAATCGCAACCATTTACAGTTTCAATCAGCAAATTTGATTTACAGTTTTCGGTAAATTCCTGCAAATTACGGAAATTTAGCACTTATGATTGCGGAAAATTGGTAAAATAATATTGATTACAAGGCATTCGGTAAAAATTATATTTCACCGAACATATCCAGCAAAAAAAGTACCGAACAAGATTTAAGAAATTTGGTGTGTAGGGTAAATGACGGTTTCATCAAAACCTTTACCTTTTATCATCAGACCCCGGAGGGAGTAAACAAAGTTCTTCCGCGTTAGATTTTAGTAAAATTTACTGCCTGACGATAAAAGGTAAAGTTATTGCCATCATTTAAACTGAGTGAATATTGAAAAGTTGATCGTTGAATTTGTAATTATTTTAACCTCAAAAGTTGATTGCAACTTTTTCCTTCCAGCAGTTTAAAAATGCTAGGTATAAATGGCGGAAAAAAAATCACCATCATCAAGGAATCTCTCTTCCAGCGCAGCACCTCGATCCAATCTATACTGCACCATCTGAACGAAGTTCAATTAGTTCCTTTCAGAGTCCCTATTTCCAGTAATTTCAGTAGTGCGAAGTAAATGTCAATAAAAGTGATTATGGTAATTAAAACGTTTTTGTTTTCTGTAGACTTATGTGTGTCATATTTAAGCTAGTTCAACTAAAAAAATACTTACCAACTGATATCCGCAACCTTCGGTTAGATGCGGGTACTTGTTAATATATTGCTCGGCCTTTGCAAATTGTCTCAAGCATTTTTGACGTCCAGGAAAACTTATTTCCCAATGACCAAGGACTGTTGTCCATGGAAATGTGTTCACCTCCAGCCAGGATAATGCAGATATGATGTTCGATTGCAGGATATTTTCGGATTCAACTGTTTCTGGTTGAAGATGCTTTGCTTCCGAACGATCTCGTTGTCTCTCTGATTGTTTAATATAGTTTAGGTATCCGATTAAACAGTTTTCCGCCTGGATTTGCTCGTTCCTTGCTTAGTTTATATGTAATATATTTCGTGTAAAAATATGTCATCGTGATGACCACCAGGATCGTAAGGGTTACATTTACAGTGGCATTCAAACAATGCTATTCATAAATTAATACCTTTCCTTCTTTGACAAACAAAGTAACAATGACGTCGCTGTACTCGTTTAATACTTCGGCGGATGTTTTTCAGTCCTGTGTTAAGTGGTATCGAGCCACAGTGTCGACAACGAATTTTTTGCCAGCCGGCGACAGTGGTTGAATTTCAGCACACTTCAAAACTTGTTTGCCGAATACGGATTCAGCAAGCAGGTGTTTTAAAACATTTGATGTGAGATAGTGGAATTTACTCAAAAAAAAAAATATTGTTAGTAAAAATTAAAAATATTAATTGAGGGGGTCAGAAGAAAAGGGGTGTAAGTGACTTTCAGCGATTCTCTTCATCGACTTTCGACTTTAGTTATTAAGATGGTCCATTAATTATGTCATGCAAATTTGGCCCATTTTTAAAAACCCCCTCCTCCCTTTGTCACATTTTTTTGTATTAGCCTTAATTTTTTTTTGTATGGCTCGTCACAGTTTTCAAAACCTCCCCTCCCCCACTAAATGTGTGACATAATTAATGGACGACCCCTAAGCTGCAAACACATTCCTTGATGCGTTTGCCGTTCGTGATGCTAGATGAGAACTTCCTTTATCAAACAATGTGGCAGAAATAGCGCGAAATCGTTAACTAACACCGTGGTTATCAAAAGAGAAAGTCGATGAAGAGAATCGATTAAAGTCACTTACATCCCTTTCCTTCTAACCCCCTCAATTCATAATTTTCTAACAAACCTGTGCAAATGCTGCCGATGGGTTCTTAGCCTTTTTATGCCAGAAATCTCGTTACTGTTCGCCTCGCTGTTCCCACTGCTGCTTCCTTCATCACTTCCGTGCGCGTCGTACTGAATCAGCGTTTAAATATAAGCATCATAACTTCTGAATTAATAAATATGTTTGCAGTTACAAACCTTCGGAGAACTGTTTTGTTCGCAGTTTGGTTCCTCAACGTTAGCTCCGTCTGCCCGCTGTTCTTCCTCCAGAATGAAATTTGGAATTTATTCTTCCGGTTGCTGCTCAGGCGGAATTAAATTATCGAGATGCTGTAGGATATATAAATTAATGTTAATAAACGATAATGTCGGGGAACGAAGATATTAGAAAACTTACGTTTCGTCGTCTACAATCCAATATCCAATGTCACAACTGGTTAGATCCCCAAAAATTTGGAAACGATTCAAGGCTGGTTTTTATGTACTTTTCGGTGACGGTTAGCAATTCCGTTGTGTTATAGCCGATTCCTATAAATATTGTATACCTACTTACCGTTAAGAAACGTCAAACAATTGGCAGGAACATCATTTTAGAAATCCTGCAGCAACGTTTGCTCTTCTATAACCACTTCCATCTTGAATTTTAGCTCTGTACGGTCTGTATTTCATATGATGATGATGATGGTCCCACCTCTTACCCCTACAAAGGTTTGAGCTGGACGATTTATCTTTAAGATAATTAAATATAAACATTTTAACCAGGTTAGCAAACAAAAACGAGCTGGTTACAGTTACAGATATAAATTCCCTCTAAACTTTACAGTTGCTTCACAGCAATATACATAAATGTGAAAAAGCTTAGGCGTCCACCTCTTAGTTCGCCTTTTTGTCCACCTAGAATATTCATAAGTATTACAAGCAATCAAGAGTTAATGAACAATCAACAAAGCATCCTATACACTAGCAACCCCGCAATGATGCTATTATAATTTTCAGCAATGTCAGGAATGCTCACGAACCCCCGACATTCAGCCAGAAAACTTAATACTAACTCAAAGTATCTTCCAAATAAGCTTCAAAGTTGCATTTTTTTTTTATCAAATGTTAAATTCAGTCCTCTATATCCGTAATACGCGCACGAGGCTCAAACCTTTGTAGACTACTACTTTTTTTTTTAAATACTACTTTAATTCAAATATAAAAAAAATCCATCATCACCATCGTGGCGAACAAAATAGTTTTTGCAGTGCTACAATAATTATTAAAAAGTCGTTATGACAGCTATCCATACAAAATAATCCGTTATAAATAACTTCGTCAAGATACATACTTCGTCCATTCATAAAAAAAAAAATAAAAATCACTGGATAACTGTTCAAAAGACAGTTTTAACGTGTGAAATACAATGTCTCTTGAATTCTGCTAATGTTGTTGCACGTTTAATATGTCTAGGCATCGAATTGAAAACATTTACTCCTTTAAAATACAATGAATTCTGTGAAGCGCAAGTCAAGAAATGTGGTGTTCTTATTTCATCCGCGTTTCTAGTATTATATCTATGAAAATCACTTCCTCTTTCAATTCGATCACACAAATATCGAGGCAGCAAACCATTTACTACTTTAAAAATGAACACCATAGTCAAATAAACTATTCTTTGCTTCACTGACAGCCATTTTAAAGCGTCCTGCATCAAAGTTGAGGAAGTGAATCTATTACATCGCAAAATCAAACGCATTATTTTATCCTGCAAACGCTGTAATCTCGATATTTGTGTTTCATTGGCTAGAAATAAAATGGATGGGCAAAAGTCTAGATGAGGAGAGATGATTGATTTGTATAGCTGTATTTTACTGGCAATAGTTAAATCGTTTTTCAGTCGACATAGAATTCCATACTTCTTGGCAATTTTCTTGATGACATTGTCAATGTGAGAGTTGAACTTAAGTTTGTCATCAATAATCACGCCAAGATATTTAATCTCCCGAACGCGATCAATAGCCTCATCATCAATTACCACGGAGACATTATCATTTACTCGGTTCCGCGAAATTACCATGAATTTAGTTTTACTTGTATTTAATTTCAACTGCTTACACTTCAACCATCTACTTAGAGAACGCAAATCTTCATTCAAATGTGAGACGGCAACTTCTAAATCCTTAGCTGCAATGAATAACACAGTATCATCTGCAAAAAGATTAATGTCGCAAAATCGTAAAACGCGTCGCAAATCATTAATATACATAATAAATAAAAGAGGCCCTAATACACTTCCCTGGGGCACTCCAAGGTTATTCCCCACGGGACTGGAAACAGAATCATTAAAAACAGTCCGTTGAGTTCTGTCAGATAAATAGCTTTCAAACCATTTATAAGCAGTACTCGTAATTCCAAAGCGCTTGATTGTACTTAACAGTAAGGGCCTAGAAATTGTTTCAAAAGCGCGTTTCAGATCCAAAAAAACAGCAACAGTCGTATCTTTACGCTCCAAGTTGTCTTTCCACTTTGCTAACACCAAATTCAACGCAGTTTCACAGGAATGACCTTCCCGATATCCTGATTGTTCTGGTATCAACAAAGAGTTGCTATTCAAATACTCCAACAGCTGGCCTTTAACAACAAGTTCTAAAATTTTCTCTAATGTGTGCAACATGTTGATGGGACGAAACTCTTCGGCTTTAATCGTTCCAGCAACTTTTTGAATAGGAACCAAATTTGTGGCACATGTCCAGTCTGCAAAGATTCATTAATAAGGTCCAGCAAGATGTGGCCAATGACATGAAAGCAATCTTGAATAACTCTAGAATTAACATTATCTACTCCAGCCGATTTTCCTAATGAAAAGCAAATAACTCTAAGTTCATCTAAAGTAATTTGGTGAAAACCTTCAAATCTACAACTACTATTAACTGGCTGTTTTATTTCGTCAGGTTCATCGACCAATTCAATGGATTGATTAATCAATGAAACACTTTCGACAAAATAATCATTAAACATAGATGCAATTACTGGTTCTGACTGTTCTAATGTGCCATTAAAAGTTATGGACCGCGGTTTGCAATTACTAGGTTTTAATAAAGATTTCAAAATTTTCCATAACTCTTTGCTGTTGTTTTGATGCTGATCAATCTTCCTCTGGACATATTCACAACGAGTTTGTTTTATCGATTGTGAATATTTATTACGCGCGATTGTGTACCTATTCCAATGATTATCATTATTTGATCTGCAAAACTTTTTGTACCATTTGTCCCTCTTACGTTTAAGACGCAAAAGTTCCAAATTGTACCAGCTGTTCGAGTTTTTCAAAGAAACAAACTTTTGCTCAACTAATTGATTGGTACACGTTTTCAAAGTGTTAGTTAGAACAGCTGCAGATTCATCTAAATTACCGGCCGCGAATGGAAAATCCACGCTTCTCTCAAAAAGATTTGAAACAGCCTGTTTCGAATATTTCCTCCAGCACTTCAATTTGACTAAGTCATCGTTATTATTGATATTATCTAATACATTAATCACTAAGGTCTCATGATCGGTTATTTTCAAATCAGCATCCGGAACTGAACAAATGGAATCAAAATTGGAATAAACGTGGTCAATTAAAGTTCTACTGTGCCTGGAAATACGCGTATACTCATCTACCGTTTGTTTTAAATTGAAAAAATCAGCTAAACGCTTCAAATGATTCGAATTATGGTTGTCACGCCAATTAATATTAAAATCACCAGCTAATATATTTAATTTACTTGAATCAAGGAATGTCTCTAGCCAGTTCTCTAAAACATCAACAAAACGCTGGTCACTAGAACTGGGAGAATGATACAAAACACCATAATTACCCATCTTCATGCCACGCACAACTGTAATGCCCAAGAACCAGTTACCATCGATAACTTCGTTGATTCGAAGGTCGAATTGAATTGATTCTTTGACATAAATAGCAACACCGCCAGTGTGTCTAGAATGTGATAAACAAGCAGCAACAATATACCCCGGAATACTATACTGGTCAAAAGCTTCAGTTTCTACAATATGAATTTCAGCTAATAAAACTAAAAGTGGACGTTTTTCCTCAACAATCTGACGTAATGCTACGTAGTTTGTTGACAACCCCGCAATATTCAAATATAAAAAATCGAATTGATTCACATTCCTGGAACTTGGCTGCTATTTATTGAAACGCAAGCTGCTTTTCTTCTGTTCAAAAAGTCTTTTATAGAGCAAACATTCAGGACTAAATGCGGCATGGTTGACGTCCAAGTTCATTTTACGTTCTTTATTCATTTTCAAACAATTAACACATTTCAATACAGTTGACGTACACTCCGATGTTTTGTGTTGTTGGCTGCACCTAGAGCATCTCTCACAATTTTTGCAATCCATGCTCTTGTGCCCAAATTCTCCACATTTGAAACACCTCAATACATTAATCGCGGGAACTATAGAGCACCGATCAAACCCTACATTTACTTTTTTCGCGCATAACAAACATTTATACGTATCGAAATCGACTTCAATCACAACACTGAACTTGTTGTACGTGAAGCGTGGATTTTCAAACATGTTAACTACTTTTACATCATTTATAGCGATGTCTTCATTTTGACTTTTTAAATAGTCAATGAAGACATCGGAGGAATACTGATCGCTCATGCCCACTATTTTCAATCTCGGCACCGAAGTGGGAACAACAGCACTATAGTTTTCACCCAGATTGCTTTCAATACCATTTTTGACATCACTTACATTTGCTCCTGTTGCACACTCAACAATAATGGAGCCATCTTTACCATTTCTAAAATTACTGATTTTGTGTGTTTTTGGATCCAACTGAGTTTTCAAAAACTTACGAGTGTCTTCGCAAGCTTGTTTGGACTCTTTCGGTTTAATCACAATGACCGGACGAGTCTTACGATTATCTTGTTTGTTACTGTTACTGTTATTTTTACTGTTACTGTTACTAACATGTTTACTTTTACTAGCACGACTGTCTCTTTTTACAACATCCGCAAAACTCGCATTTTCTTGAAAAACATCATCATTATCACTATTACTGATTACTAATTTACGTTTTTTGCGTCTGGTATTTTGGTCCGATTCCGACTGAATCGTCCTAGATACACTGCACTGATCATTCATTACCGCTAATTTGTTTTCCGCATCAATTTTAAAAAATGAACTTTTCATATTATCCAATTTCTCACAAATTAAATTTTCAAAACCATTTACATTTCGGCTTATATCTGCCATCCCGCTTTTAACCGCGATGTCTATCTGAGCAGCAATGTGATCTCGTATGCCAGTGATAGAGTCCGAGAGTTGAAAAACTTTCTTCATCTCTTCTTCTATCCTATTGACGCGCGAGATCAGATCATTCTGCTCGCCACAACACTGACCTGATAGACAGTTACCACATTTGAAAACAACATTTGCATTATCTGCTATTAGGCGCGCCGCAGTCTTAGTGAGTGCCGCACAATTGAAGTGGAACATTCCATTGCACGGACCTACACATGTGACTGGGAGCCCACTAATAGTAATAGACTCCTTGCAGACATTACACACATCCATATTACCACGCCAAATTAAACGCGCACACTGTTAGCAGTAGACATATACAGGGGAAGAGAACACAAAAACACATAACACATAACGTTCCTTATGATTTTTTTTTTTCAAATAAACACTCTTTCAAATTTCATAAAGCGCATTATGAAATTCAAACCTGTGGCGCATGAATGGCTTATGTCCAAATAATGAAAACTGAGATGTTTTATATGAAACGCATAAGTGACGTATGAAATATTTTTTCCTACATTTTTGAGTTTTCAGAATGTTTGAATTTTGGCTTTCTTATGTTCATTTCCCTGCGTGTATTTAAGCTCTTCGTTGATAAATCATAAAAAAAGACTAACATTAAAATAATTAACCTTCTGCAGACTACTACAAGGTCTACCTACTGACCAATATTAGTTGGAACAATTATATATTTATATTGTATTGCATTACTCATCGAAATCAAAATTAAGCGGATGAAGTAGTGGAAGCAACAACAATGCATAACATAATATGCATATATTTTTTTATACCGGTTGTTTCTCGTAGTGTCCAATTAGTTTAAGCATCCATATTATTATAATTTAATACCTTACATTATATGAACTAATAAAATAGTTGCTTACATATTTACAAAGAAGATCCAAAAACAGCTGAAAAAAAAGACCGCATTAAATCACTGGAGACAGTTTCAATTATTCTTTAATATAACCATTACAATGATGTATGCAACTAACCATATAATTTTACTTATGCAGAGTGTTCAATATTTACAATCATTGATGATGTATTATCATTTAAAAATATTATTTAACGCCCAAATAACCTAGCATTTTTGGTTTTTCTATTAATTAATTAAAATATTCATAACATCTAATGGGACACAGTTTTATTCTTGGGCATATAAATAATGTTTTTGCATAGGTTTAATTAAAATAATATGGGTTGAAGAGAGTTAAATCACAAAAAAAATCTAGGTTGTTTGTAATTTGTCAAACTTATTAATTATCATATTGCATTTCACCACAGACAAACAGACGTAACACTGTAGCCTTTGCTCCATGCTGTAAATATTAAATTAGACATAAATAAAATTAGCACGAAATATATCAAATCCATACGCCAAAATCTATGCCAGTAGCGAAACGACACTAGCTGATTTACGTTAAAATTGGAATGCCTCGCGAGTAACGCCACTCGACCTTGCGTAGTTTCTCCCAAGGCCGAGTCCAGGGAAACCTTCGGGAAAGTTGGGGAAAGAGAGAGTGTGGCTACACCCGACTTTGAACGAGTGACCAACGATCAGAATAATCTCTCGCATTACCGATCTCATTCGAAGAAGTTCGCGGGAAAATCGAACTTCCGTTAAGTTCGGCCGAGGTCACCTTCCCTAATCTGAGGGTCACGGTTTCGCTTCACTTTCGTCCGAACCGCAGTTTACAGTGGAAGTGTGTCGTTTTGTTCGCGTTAATGTATAGTTTTGTATAGTGAGTGAAAACAACGTGGTTTTACTTGTACTTAAAATTCTAATTTATCGTTGATTGTTTAGTTATAGCAAATCAAACTAAATGTAGTGTGCGGCATAGGTTAGACTTTGTGTGCATTGAAAAACAATCTAGGCCAGGTAATGTGCTCGTCGAACAACATTTGTGCTTTGTGCTTAATATTAATTTCAACAGCCGACGACTACATCCAACTTCCGACGACATCACCTGCTTTCCCGGGGCGAAAGATCCCGGCAACCGTCACCTTGTCCGGTGGAAAGCGATCAAATTTCTCATCGCGTATCGGGGCTTGGTGGATACCAACTGCCATTGTTGGTGAGATCACCGTCCACCCACGTGGAAAACGTTGGCCGTCCAACGGTCGAACATCATCGTCGCTGCCGATAACAGCAGCGCAGCAAACAACAGCAGCGAAAACCAACTGGTGAGTCCGTTCCAATTTCTTTGTTGAGTGTGGCGTCCGGTGAGGGCGCCACGGAGGACCTTTTTTGCCGACCATAAGGTCGAAGAGCATATTTTGCTAATATGTGGACAAGTCCAATGATTTAATGGTTGGGTGTAGGCAAACAAATCGTGCGCACGTATCGTCAGATATGGACGCCCACCCAACCCATTAATAATAGACACCCGGGTGCCAAGCTTCGTCGTTTCCCGCTTGCTGCATCGCCGTGGGATTAACTGAGAAGACAGAAAAGAGCACAGCACAGATAGGAGGTAGTTGTACCGAACGCACACAAGTATAGGGCTAGAAGTATAGAGAAGTAGAATAAAGAGGAGTAGAAATACAAACAATCACAACAAATCCGCAAAAGCATGCTTTAGTTTAAATACAATAAAAATCAGCTTACCGTTTTCCGTTGTAAATAAATGTTTTGATTTGAAATCGATGTTATGTTGTTGATCAGTCCTATCAAATATTAGAATGAGAGGAAGAAAGTATTTTTACGTTGTTTCGGGTCCGTATAATTATGTTGTTGTCTTCCGCGTGGTCGGAATTTGACTGTTATGTTGCGTACCTCTTTTGCTGCGGCTGCGCCTCTGGCGGAATTTAAGTGAAGCTACCGATGAGGAGAACTTGACGTGGAACGTCGTTTAGGGTTTGTGTATTCTCTTACCGGGAGCTTTTTAGAAGTATTTCGATATTGTGAGAGATTATGCTGTATCGCAATAGGGGTTTCTACTCGATCAAATTCGGTAGTAGTCAAGCTGGCTCGATCTCTTCTTTCTATGAAGATTTTTAATTGGACTCGCCCTGAGGCAGTCTCATCCGGGCAAACTCAACGTGGCCTGCGGTCTCCTTTACCGGAGTGGCGCTTAAGCCGCAGGCTTAACCTAGATCGGCCAGTGTCGGCTACAACACTTTGAAAAAGTTTTTCTTGAAAACATTGTACACTGAAGTCTTTTTTGTACGGTTTTTTTAACGCGGTTTTTTTTACACGGTTATTTTTACACGGTTTTTCACGATTTACACGGTACGTTTTTAACGATTTCTCGACAACGATACAGCCTATCGACTTGATTTCAATCACATTATCCGTTTCAAGCTATAGGTAATCGAATGGCATACTTAAAAAAAAAATCACAATTTTTGGTGTCAATACAGAATTTTTTTTAAATATGCCTATATGGACTATAGCATGCTATAATTACAAATGGCATCAAAGTTCGATTTTTTTTTAAACATTTAAGCATGTGCAAAATCTAAATCTCGTAGGTTTTTTTTACACGGTTTTTTTTTACACGGAAAATATATACATATATGTATATACATATATATATATACGTTAAACCTCACCATAGGGGCCAGGGGGAGCCATAGGGGCCAGGGGGAGCCATAGGGGCCAGGCTTTCCCGTAGAATTACCTAGTTTCCACGCCGTTACCATCCGGAGGACTTTTGCTGACAGGATAGATTCAGCGAACAAAACCATTTGGAGCAGCCGCAACGAGTTTAGTCTAAGTTGTGATTCAAAGTTAAGGGTAGTGAATAAATTTTAGTGAATAAAATTATTTTTTTTATGATTCCGAGAGTGATCACAGCATAACTGGCGCAGTCGACGGCAGTGAGTGGAATTAGTGAGTGCGATTTTTTCTAAGTGCAAATCAAAAGACTTAGTGCAAAAGTGAGCGCTGAGAAACAAGAAAAATTACAAGTCCTAGCTGAAATTCGGACTTAGTAAAACAAACTAGCAGTGACTTTCAAAAGATATCACAACTCGAAGCTGATCTTAGTGAATATAAGTGAAGTGACAGTGAACTTTTGGAAAATATCACAAACCGAAGCTGATCTTAGTGAATATAAGCGCAGTTTCAACCGAAAGCGCTTGGAAAAGGAGCCAACTCACGAAATACCAGCAACCCGAGCAACGTTCATTGAGAACAACCGGACCACCGGCAGAGCCACTGGTGAGAGCATATCATCCAGTTTGCGTGATTCGGAGCGAAGGTGAGGACCCACTCACATCTACCTACTACCTACCGATGCACCTTAGACTCCAGAGGATGCGGATAGAAGCACTTCTGTAAGTAACAACCCTTTTTTTTTTTAAAAAACCAACCTTACAAAACAAAAAGTGATCACTAACGAAAGTGAGAGTGCATATCTCATTTCAAATCGAAATTTATCTATAAAAGCTTGCAAATTTCAAGTGAGAATTTTTTTTAAGTGAAGTGTGTAAGAAGTTCTAACCGGTAAAAATGGCTAATCCACAAGAACCTCTACCACCAGTTCCAGAACCAACAGTGGAAGAGCAACTGAGGGAGCAAATCCATCAGTTGACAAGTAATCAAAACGAACTGATTAACACAATCAGGCAAATGAAAGAGAAGGCCGACGATCCGTTCCTTGCATTCAGGACGCCGGACCCAATCAAAAACCTGCCTAACTTTAGCGGGAATCGGAAAGAGACCTTAGCTTGGTTAGAAGATACAGAGAACACGTTAAAACTGTTCGAAATGTATCATGGGACACCAATGTTCCAACAAATATTGCGAGCCGCAAAAAATAAAATTACCGGCGAAGCAAAAGAACTTTTGATAGCAGCGGGCAATCCAAATGATTGGCCATCCATTAAGGAAATTCTACTGAATTCCTATGGTGACCGCAGGGATTTAACGTCTCACATTCAATCCCTCTTCTATATCCGACAAGGGAAGAAGAATCTGACCGATTATTATAATAAAGTAAAAGCTATAGACACCGCAATAAAATCCACAGCAGCAGCTATGGATGACTACAAGCACTCGACAAGGGCTATAAACAGTTTAATCGGCCTTATGTCTTTGACTAGGTTCATTGACGGGCTAGATGATCAAATTTCCATGCACGTCAGAAGTTACAGGCCTCAGTCGCTGGAGGAAGCATACACTATAACGATGCAATACTCCAACGCTGCATACAGGCAGAAATTTGATCGACCAACCACCTCAGGCACTTACCCACAACCTGAGAATAAATTTAAAACGCAAAAATTTAATGAAAACGGCACCAGACAGAACACCGCAAATCAGTTGCCGACAAATTCAAATAAACCATTTCCACCCACTCAAGTAGCTCCGAATAATAGAAGCTACTCGGATAAATTTAGGTCGCAAAACAATTCAGGAAAATTTAAACAAAACCAAAAAGGTTTAGATGAAGACGCGTCAATGCGATCGCATGTTGCAAAAATGCAGATCAACGCACATGAGGAAAACATCGAACCAGAACCTGACACTTCAAGTCAGCTGGACGATTCAACTCTGGAGTCGGACGACGATGACTACTTCGTCGACGACGAGATAAATTTTCACGTGGAAGAAGTAACGGGAATAAGAAGTTGAAGGATAACAACTTCATTCCCTATATAACAATAAAAACATCGAAAGGGGAGATGAAATTTTTAATTGACACTGGAGCGAATAAAAATTATATTCCGCCAGAACATGTCAACATTCAAAACTGCAAAGCAGAAACTGGAATTAAGGTTACCAATTTAACTGGAACCTATACTATACACAAGTCAGCTTCATTTGATCCATTTCAAGTGAACAAGAAGCTGAAATTTTATATTTTCAAGTTCCACAATTTTTTTGATGGACTTATTGGGTATGAGTCGTTACGAGACTTAAATGCTCAAATTGATATTGGAGAAAAACTCTCTAAAAATAGGGAGAAAAACCATTCAAATGAAAAAAAAATTTCCTGAAAACCACAAAATTAATTTAACTGAACATGAGTACCAATTCATAAAAGTTAAAACAAAGAAAAATTGAGATTTTTGTGTAGAGGAAGAAAAGCCTCATTCAAATTTCACAGTTCTACCTGGCCTCTACACACGAACAACATAGCTTTTGTAGCAGTACAGAATCACTCGAAAGCTCCATTGGAAATTAACTCAAATGAGATCGAAATTGGAAACGATCTATTTGAAAAAGTAGATACCAACTGTAAACCAGCCCAAAATATTGAAAATGACCCGTTCGACTTGACCGAGCTACCTCAACAAGTCGACCCTACGAATTATACATTTCGAGACGATCACATGAACGAAGAAGAGAAACATGCTCTCAAAAAAGTGATCAAGCAATATAGAGATGTGTTGTATGTGGAAACGGACAAACTCACGTTTACCCACAAAATTAAACAAAAAATACGCACGGTTGACAACATTCCTATACACTCAAAATCATACAAATACCCCTACGTGTATGGAAAAGAGGTACAGGAACAAGTAAAAAAAATGCTGGCAGATGGAATTATAAGGGAATCAATTTCTCCATACACATCACCTGTATGGGTAGTTCCCAAGAAATCTGATGCGTCTGGTCGAAAGAAATTTCGTTTAGTAATCGATTATCGAAAGCTAAACGAAAAAACGATCAATGACAAGTACCCCATCCCAGAAATTACAGATATTCTGGATAAATTGGGAAGGGCGAAATACTTCTCAACCATCGACTTGGT
This sequence comes from Ochlerotatus camptorhynchus, assembly GCF_037179485.1. NCBI lineage: Eukaryota > Metazoa > Arthropoda > Insecta > Diptera > Culicidae > Ochlerotatus > Ochlerotatus camptorhynchus. The sequence goes on along the minus strand of NW_027040865.1, from coordinate 519,208 downwards.
TTCTGGATTCCACCAAATTCAATTGGCGGAAGAAGATACGGAGAAAACGGCTTTTTCTGTGAATGGCGGAAAATACGAATTCACTCGTATGCCATTTGGATTGAAAAATGCACCGGCTACTTTCCAGAGAGTCATGGATTGTATTTTAAGAGATCTGGTTGGAGTATGCTGTTTCGTTTACATGGACGATATCATCATATTCTCCAGTTCCCTACAAGAGCATATGAAAAATCTAGCTCAAGTTTTAAAAAGACTTCAAGACGCTAGGCTGAAAATCCAGTTGGATAAGTGCGAATTCTTCAGAAAAGAAACGCAATTTTTAGGGCATACTGTCTCTGAAGACGGAGTACGACCCAATAGCGACAAAATTAAAGTTATCAAGCAATGGCCAATCCCAAAATCCGAGAAGGAAGTTCGACAGTTCCTATGAATTTTAAGATACTATAGGCGATTCATCAAAGACTTCGCGAAAATAGTTAAGCCATTGACAGGTCTTTTAAGGAAAGACACCGAATTTAGAATAACACCCGAAATCGAGACATGCTTCGAAAAATGTAAGCAACTCTTAACGTTAGATCCAGTGTTAATATACCCGGATTTTAGCAAAGAGTTTATATTGACAACCGATGCAAGCGACTATGCAATAGACGCAGTACTGTCACAAGGGATTGTAGGCAAAGACAGACCTATCGCATATGCTTCGCGAACACTTACTCAAACAGAGGAACGTTATTCTGCTACAGAAAAAGAATTTTTAGCTATCGTATGGGCGGTTAAGCACTTTAGACCGTACCTCTACGGTAGAAGGTTTAAGATGTTCACAGATCATCAACCATTAACCTTTTCGTTCACTGATGCAAAATATCGAATGATTAGAGGAAAACTTGCATTGGAGGAATTCGATTACGAGTTGATTTATAAGCCCGGTAAACAAAATGTGGTTGCCGACGCTTTATCCCGAATAAATCCAAATCAGGAAGTTAATACGAATTCCCAATCATCATTAGATGTTGAACCTTCGGAACAAGGAAATGAACCGTCAGAAGATGAAAGCGGTGACATGACAGTACACTCAGCGGATACAAGTGATGATTACTTTATCCCATGTACTGAGAGACCGATTAACCTATTTAGAAACCAGATCATTTTTAAAATCGGAAACATAGAAATTACGGCATATGAGCAAATTTTCCCCAAATTTCACAGACACACCATAGTCAGAAAGGAATACACCGAGGAAGAAATAGTAGAAATTTTCAAACAAACCCTCGATCCAAGAGGTGTAAACTGCCTCAAGGTCCCCATAGCATTAATTTAACTTATACAAGAAGCCTATAAAAAGCACTTTTCTTTAAACAAAGTTTACAAGATATTCATTTCAGACACCATATTAGAGGACGTGAGACTGGATGAGCAGCAAGACGAAATCGTTAGAGACACTCACAACTATGGACACAGAGGAATCAAGGAAAACAAAATCCAAATTTTACAAAAATACTTTTTCCCCCAACTCGAACGAAAGATCAAAATTTTTAACGACTCCTGCGATATTTGCAAAAAAGCCAAATATGACAGGAAGCCGAAAAAGTATATTCGGAGAAAATCCTTTCGACCGAGTTCACATTGACATTTTTTTCTAAAAGGTCAAAAGTGGCTTACTATAGTCGACTCTTTTTCAAAATTCGCAAATGTGATTCCTTTACAGTCCAGGACCATAATTGACATAAAAAACGCAATAACGGAACACATACGTCAATTTGGCAGACCAAAAACTATAGTAGGTGACCAAGAGCCATCTTTCAGGTCTATAGATTTTATCGGATTTTTAAACGATCTCGGGATCGAAATTCATTTTGCTAGTAATTCGGAATCTAACGGTATAGTGGAACGGTTCCACTCGACGTTAATTGAAATCTTTAGAACAACAAAATCAAAATTCAATAACTTAACTACAATAGAACATATCAATATTGCCGTTGATATTTACAACAATACCTTCCACCAAGCAACCAAAAAGCAACCACGTAGCTTAATATTCAACAATTCCGGAACAACAAATATGGCAGAAATTTCGGAAAAATTTAAAGATCTCCAATCGGCAGTAAAAGTTGAACTCCTCAAAAGAAAAGCTAAATACGAGGAACAACACAAAAATAATGAAATACCTAAATCTTTCAACCCCGGCGACAATAAATACATAAAAAACTCCCAAAGACTAACAAAAGACAAAGATCCATACAAAATTATAACTATTAAAAACGATAATGACCTTACATTCCGTGACATAAATGACATCAAAATACATAAAAATCGCATTAAAAATTAAATATGAATAACACTATAAAACTTTAATATCCCATTCCAGACTAATATCACTCACTTCTGCAACAATTTATCAGGACATTAGCAACCACAATGGTCTAATAACAATTAATCTAGACAAAGTTAGAATCAAAACAGGATATCATAAATATAATTTTGCACAAAGTCGATCTAGAAGAGATAAAATCAAATTTATTATACATTGAAAACATTAGCAATTAATTGAATTCAACAGACCATTTGACTGATACATTTTTATATAAACTCAAAATTGCAAAAAACAAATTGAACAGTTTGTATCCCAGAAGACACAAAAGAGGTTTGATAAATGCATTAGGAAGTGTGATTAAATTTGTTGCAGGAAACCCAGACCAAGATGACATTGAACTCATACAGCATAACTTCATAAAATCAAAATAAACAGATTAAAATTAACAATGAATTGCAAAAAACAGTAAACAAAGTGTCAATTACAGTAGCTAAAATAGTCAAACAATTAAGAACAAATAGTGGAAATATTAGGAAAGATGTTGAAGAAATTAACTTAATTCTGAATTTGGATATAATAATACGAACACTAGAAGACATAGAAGATCAGTTTATATTTTCAAAATCAAATATTTTAAACAAAAATATCTTATCATCCGCAGATAAAGATTACATTATTGAATTTTTCAAAAATCATGGAATTAAACTTCATTTCGAGGACCAAATTTTCAAATTTGTTAATTGCATTGCAATACTCAAAGATGATCATGTAGAAAACGAGGAGTATGACTTAATACAATTAGAGACGACCAACATTAATAGAAGCAGAATCAACTTGGATACTCAATACGTAGCCAAATACAAGAAGTTCATCTACAAGCAGAGCGACAAATGCGTTTTATGCGACAACACTCACAAACTTAACGATGGGTGCGTCTACAACATACTTACCAACCAAGCAGCCACGTGCAACATGTCCAAAGATAACAACCAAATCATAATTAGAGAGATCACTCCAGGCATCATACTACTGGACAGCAGAAGAGGTGTCCACGTATTAGACTCCTGCGGAGACGACCGAATCATAGAAGCCCCTACAATCTTAGAAACTGAAAACTGCACGGTAAAAATCCTAAACCAAACATTTTTACAAAATTTTCAAACCATATCGAGCCCCGCGTTTTCTACACCGATCTTCGGGAAGCAAAAAGAACCGAACAATCATCCCCCAAGCATGGAAGAAATCCACCAAGTGAATTTGGAAAACCTGGAAGAACTCACAAGGATTCGATTGCAGCTTTTCAAATCACAAACGATTGGAGGATTCGCCATTGCCTCCATAACCATTTTTCTTTTGATTGTAGTCTCCACATCTCCACAGATATCGAAAGCATTGTCGTGGTAAATCATCAAGTACCTACCAAGACCAACGATGTTAAGATCGAGGTTCTCAGCCGAGATACGATATCATCAGAAGCAACGCTAACGCTCTCAAATTTCATCCCTTTCCCGAGGCTTCAAACCCTGAAATTTCACGAGAAGTCAAACGAGGACGCCTGACACTTAAGGGGGAGACGCTATGAGGAACCTGGCATCCAAACCCTACACCAAATACTATCACCGACCGATAGCAACAACAACATAGCAACAGCAACCGTATTGGACATGTGCAAACGTGCGCTTGCGAGGAAGTGCACTTTGGACAACGCATAAACTGATGACACGCATTAACCTATGCGGCCGATGACCAGAACCACGGGCAGTTACCATCCGGAGGACTTTTGCTGACAGGATAGATTCAGCGAACAAAACCATTTGGAGCAGCCGCAACGAGTTTAGTCTAAGTTGTGATTCAGAGTTAAGAGTAGTGAATTAATTTTAGTGAATATATATGTTAATAACTGTTACTGAGTTCTTAAGGTGGTATGGTTCACCGTCCACAAATCGAAGGCACTTTCACTGCCACTTCGAGTTTTCTAGGGAGTTAATCTCGGGCACTATTGCGATTTAAGGCACTAAATTATCATCACAGTTTTGTTATTGTATGTTTCCCGGTAGCAGACAATGGTCTCCTGGAAAAAGCGAAGTGGAACCAGAGCCCGAGGTTCTGGATCGTATCACCTTAAAACAATTTCTATGTAAAGATCCCTTCAGACCGATCGCGTTTGTCATAGTGGTCTTTGGTTTTTTGTTCATGATTCCGTTAAAACAAATCTGGTACTTTGAACAGTTATCTGAAGTATATGACTTGGAAAATAGGTAACTACACTGCAATGCTCATTTCTGTTTGCAAACTTTGTAAACATATCAAACAAAAATGAAAAAATAGTTTATTACTGAATTATAGGTGGGGATGGGTGGCATTCACTAGCCCGAGAATACCCTCCAGATGCTAGCCTCTTCACCAACCATACATCAGTACATACTTATTGAGTCAGTTATTTTAACCGAGTTTTTGAACTGCGGAACTCTTCAGTAAAATTTAAAAAATCTGTAAAAATTCAAAGTTGAGAAAATGTGTTACGAAAATTTACAGACTAACTTCTGTTAACCCCGTGTAATGATGAAAAATAAAAAATTCGATTTATCCTATCTTTACGAATAATAGTCATTTGAATTTTAACCAAGTCAGTAACCCAAAATCCAGTAAAATTACTGACTCCTGTAAAAAATCTAAGTGTGTCTACAGAAGCAGCGGAGCTCCACACTCCTCCATCGAAACAGCACCGCAGCTGAGCTGCGAGTGCTATGAAATAAAAGGGACATCGACTTATTACCGGTGATGCCACATTTTTTTCGAAGTTCAATCTGCATTTTCATCGCAAAAAATCTTTTTAATCTGTATCTGGCTGACAAAAATCTGTAAAAAAATCTGTATAATTTCTATATTATAGTCTCAGTAGGGATTGACGTAAATCTCTATTGAGCAAATTCATAGTTCAGAAGGAGTTTGTTTAACGTTTAGAATCATGAAAAATTACTAAAGTTTGCTTTCTAAAGAATTTGTTTATTTTAAAAATCTTGAAATCCTACAATCTTGATTTTTTGTAATGTTTTGTATTTCTTCTACTGTCTTAAAATATAAAACATTGAGTAACAGTTGTAAGTGACAAATCTGTTTCCGACTGAAAATTTCCTTAATGAAGTAACTATCACAATTCCCTAGAATTTGATTTATTTATGTCTCAGATTACCCAAACCGTTATCTGGACATTTATGAACTTTTATAGGAAGTTTAGTCGAATTGCATGCAATATTCTTTATTTATGTAATTACGATTTATAAATATAAAAAATATCCAGTAGATTCTTCGACTCACAAACTGTAATCAACTACTTTGTTGGTTTTCTAAAATGGCTTGTTTACCGAGTTTGTCACGCTAAATCGAGCAAAAAATTACGCCCTCCCCCCCTATCGTGACGTTTTTCCTATACCTAATGCATTGCTTGTCACAAAATCTTAGACCCCCCCTCCCCCTCCCCTTTAGAGCGTTCAGAACAACTGAACATCAGAAGTCCATTCGAATGATTCCAAGTCCATTCGAAGCTAAAACAATAATATTTTTTTTAGTTAAAATACGATTTGGGTTTGATGTGAGAGTGAATTCAAGCTACTCGTGGAAGAAACGATTATTCATCGGAATTAATAAATATAAAAAACAACACAAAATATATTCTCTTTATTTGAAAAATCTGTACATTTTTCAAAAATCTGTAATCTGTATATACAGATATCTGTATCAAAATATTGAAAAAAATTTTTATGATTACAGATAAATCTGTGTATGTGGCATCACTGCTTAATACCACTACCTACTTCTCTCCCTTCCGCTCTCAGAATTCGCCGATTCGGTTTCTCTCGTTGTGTTTTCTGCTGAGACTGAACAATATTCGATACCGCGAAACATCTCCGCAGTTATGTTTTCTTTCGGCGCAGGAGATGTGCGGTAATCGAAAGCTAAGAATGTAGTTCAACATTTACAATTTACCATTCTACCAAATTTGCATGTGCGTAGTCCACTGCAACAGCCCGACTATAGCGCATTTAAAAAAAAAACGTCACAAGTTTTTATTGCTGTTTTAAATCAATAATTACGAAGAAACCATAAAGCCTACAAGGTTACTACCAAAAGCACAAATCTAGAGAACAGCATGGAAAATGTTTTGTAGAACAACTAAATTAACAATAATGAAAATTTTTAACTTAAAAACACTAAAATTAATGAAATTTTACCAGTTTTTTCGATACTTTCAACATACTTTTCAATTTTAATGTATGATAATTAACTTTAATAACGGCGCTGGTGGTGTAGTGGTGAGCGTGATTACCTCTCACTCCAGCAGGCCTTCAATCAGCAGGTTCAATCCCAGTCGGCGCCGCCGGGATGTTCTGAGGCATAACATCTCTGATCACGCCTTCCTTCGGAAGGGAAGTAAAGCCGTTGGTCCCCGGTTGAGTTGATGGGTCGATAGGTAGGGTCCAGGTGTGGGAGCTGCCTTCCTGGCACGTCGGTAGCATTGGTGCTCAGCACGGAAAACAAGATCGACGGAAAAAACAAACCAAAGGAAAAACAACATACTGTTGTATGAAGGGCCAAAAGGGGTTGGACGGGCCCGTAAGCAATACATGTTAAGCTTTCCCCACGGGATGGTTTTTTAAGAAGAGCGCGTCAAATTCATTGCAACTGTTGAAGTGAAATGCAACTATCTAAAATGACATTACACATTCCCTTCTAGACTCCGGTTGGAAATCCACTCCATTGTCCAGTTACAACTTCAATGATGCCCTGATGCTCCCTCCCGTCCCAGCATTTATTGTAATTTATATTATAAAATTATATATATATAATCATGTAATATATAATGTATATAAAATATGTAGTAAAATGAAAAATATAATAAAAAATAGAGATGTTTTACAAAATACAAATAACCTAGATTATTAGGTCCTATACACACACTTTTTGTTTTATGTGCCATGAAATGACATAATGCATCATTGTATGTTTTGAAAATATAATACTAAATTATTGAATCAATAGACCGAAAATCGAGATTATTTGGACATGAGACATTATATTTACAAAGATACTACCAAAGCGACCATCAAACGCACTGCCCACAAAAGCAACAATCTTCAACTGGAACGTACTCACCAAATCAATACATCCGGGAGCGCATTCCCGATGCTTACTTTTCTCTATTCATTCTTAAACAATTCCCCCTCCAGTGGCTTCAACCACACAACAACCAAATATCACTCTTCTTTTTCAAGTCACTCCGTGCCCAAAAGCAATTCACATCGCAAAAACCTAACAATAGATCAGTGCAGTCGAGTCACACCGACAACAAAGCGAGAGCACACCAGGCACCTAAGCAACAGGTGGGAAACATCAGCACAAACAATTCTAAATCAAATTATCGCGCCCGGGACACAAAACTATTCAAATGCGAGCACCAAAAAACTACACGCCAGCACAAAGATAGCCCGAGCTCTAAACATATAAAAGCACGCAGCGCAGCAAAACACACAACCGTTCTCCAACGCTTCTCAAAGTGGACTGCTTTCCAAACCAATCGCTCATGGACAAAAAATGCTACCCACATTTGAGTTCAGATTACTTACAATCGCTAAAACGTAGGTCACTCATAGTATGACCGACACTTTCCCGGGGAAAACTTCTCGAATATGGGGAAAATTTAAGAACATTATACACAGGTTAGAAGTGTACTAGTAGACAGACTAAAACCGTAATCAGGTTTCCTCATATTCGAGAAGTTTTCCTTGGAAAATTTACTCATTCTATGAGTGACCTACGTTTTCGCGAATTTGAGTAACCTGAACTCAAATATGAGTAACTGTTACTGAATTTTGAGCGTTTCATTGGCCGTGCATGCGGAATTTGTTTAGAAAAATATTTCAAGTGCAGGCTAAATGTCAGGGGGTGGAGTCATATGGCAAAGTGTAACAACCCTTTTATTAAGTTTAAGAAAAGTATTTTTAGGGTGGATGCCTGACCGACGTGCAGATACGGTCAGCCCAGCTATGTTAAAAAGTCGTTCACTTGGTGTGCTGGTGGCGGGCACACACAATACCTTGCGAACCAAGGCTGCCAACCAAGGATACTTACTTAAGGGTCCTGTACACCACTGGAGATGCAAAGGGCCAACGCAAAAGACGTCCATCCTGGGCGGCTGCTCGTTTTTGTCTTGACCTGGGCCCAGGTCAGATTCCTATCGACTGGCTTTATTTTCTTGTTGAGGCTCCACCGCCATGAGCCCCTGGATCTGCCTCTGCTGCGATGTCCTGCCTGATACCAATCCAGCGCTTGCTTTCAGATTTCGTTTCCGCCCCGTCGAAGTGTGTGGCCGACCCACCTCCACTTTCGCTCTCAAATTTCTGTTGCTATCGGCTTCAGATGACATCGAGGATGGAGCTCGGCATTCGAGATCCAGTTGTGAGGCCACCAGACACGAATTATATACCACAGACATCGGTTAATGAAGACCTGCGGCTTCTGAGTGCTCTCCGCTGATACACACCACGTCTCGCTGGCGTATAACAACACAGATTTCACTTTCGAGTTGAAAATTCGGATTTTGATGGTTTGATCTCCATACGTTTCGTAAACTCACAAAGGCAGCCCTAGCCTTCTTGATTCGTGCACCTATGTCCTACCATCGGACGCTATTTGGCTGCCAAGATATTGGAAACTTTCGACCTTCTTCACTCGTTGCCCCGCTACCGTAAAGTTGCACCCACCATGTCAATTGAACCCACCATGATCTTGTCGATTACGATGAGGAACAGTAGCGGTGATAGTATACATCCTTGCCTCACACAGCGACTACCCGGATAGGTCAGACAAGGCTCCGTTATGCAGAACTCTGCACGTGAAAGCCTTATACTGCGCTTAGATGAGGTTGAAGATTTTATCCGGGACTTCCTTGCATCCATCCTTGGAGCCTTTCCTGGGTTTCATGCAAGGATACTGCAGCTTTTTTATTTTCAAAAGCATACACGGTAATCAAAACAAACTCTCTTATGACTATAAAGTATGCTCTTTCTTTGGAAAATGGGACCCAATAAAGGAGTATACTGTTTTACTCTCTTTTGCGTAAATTGAATGTACGCAATAAGCTAATATGCGATATGCAATAAGCTTGAAATGCGAAGAAGAAGAAGAAGAAGAAGAAGAAGAAGAAGAATAAGAAGAAGAAGAAGAAGAAGAAGAATAAGAAGAAGAAGAAGAAGAAGAAGAAGAAGAAGAAGAAGAAGAAGAAGAAGAAGAAGAAGAATAAGAAGTAAACTTAAAAATGCGTAGTTTTGACACCCCGAACAACGTATAAATGCGTAATTTATGCTCCCACATGCATTGTTTAATGCATAGTAATACCTTCAATAAAACAAATTTTGTATTTCAAGTTCGTTTTAAATATTGAATAAAAATGCACAAGAATTTTAACGGTAATATTTATTTAATTAAATGGAATAAATCCTTTCTAGATTTTATTCGCATCAATCGTCTCACGCATTTTATTACAAAGTGTGTTAACTGAGAGTCGTGAACTGCTCATTTTTACTTTATAGCTAAGTATTTTAACTAATTCAGTCAGCTTTATCAATGTAGCTGGTACCTTGTAGTTAAATACAATGATTTTTTTTACGAATGTTTCTACTGCTTCTACTGATCTAGTACCCAAGGAAAAAATATGGCCCTCAATGAACATTATGTAGACGTTTCCCTGGTTAACAATATGGGAGGCACCGGCGCATTATGCAGAACTGCGTACGCCGAAAGGGATTCATATTGATAAAAGGTAACGATATTAATTTTTCAAATTCCAAAATATTAAAAACACTTACACCAATCCATCGAATCAGCGGTGCTGCCAACTCCTCCTCGACTCCCAATGGCAACACGTTTGGCGGTTTTCTAACGCCTTTTCTGGACAGTTGTCCCATGATTCAAAGGCATCCGCGGACATGATCTACATTTAGATGAAAATTTCATTTTACACGTAATGGTTACTCGATGTCCTTTTTTAATTTGGTTAACAATAAAAGTAAATGCGTTAATTACCTGCCAGTGTCGTGAATACGTCCTGTTCCAAAGCTTTTGAAAATTGCTCCATTTTACGCTGACCCACCGCTGACACTTTTACAAAAATAATCCGGGACCGGGAACTGAATTAGAACGCTGCTTTTCCAATGAACGCTGTTTTGAAAATGGTGGCACGTCGCGGCATAAATTTTCTTTTCTCAGTGGGGACTACTTTTTACACATTTTTGTTTGTCGTTACATACATACTCGAAAATGCATAAAAAGTACTCTTCATTTGTAACTAAAATCTAAACATTTTTTGACGTATAAACCGTATTCTCGAAAATGTGTAAAACATAGTTATAAAAGGAGTATTCTAGAATCACCGTGTAGAATATCTCCACCTACAACGTTGTTCGGGTATGACGTAATGCTCAGGATCTATAGGTTAGGCAGAAGGAATGACGTATATAGAAGGTCCGGAGCAACGTGGTATTTGGTTGTGTTAGTAACGAAAAAATGTAAACATCTCTGGGCAACCATGTGGTGACGTCACGTCAGCACAACGTTTGAGAGATTTAATGAACCATGAGATTTTTATGTGGAAAAAAATCATTAAATTATGCTATCAATTAAAGTCAACTTATGTTTCGTTATTTTGGGTTTCTTATACCCTTTTGTATTAAACCTGGTATTAAATAGTTATTTGTGAGCTGATTCTTCAGCGATTTAACTAACGGTTTCGATTTGCTTTTGCAACTGAACTTCGGCGTACCCAAAAGCATTGATTGGTGGGGAGCATTCCTTCTTATTTGAAAACTACACGGAACGCAATTTTATATAATCATATAATTTAGAGTGACACCATGATTAACTTCTGTAACATTCCGCTCCATTTGGTGTATTTCTGACATCAATGGATCAACGAAAATGCTGAGTTTTTGACAGAACTATGCTGTGGCTACCACAGTATTTTACATTTGATCGTCCATATACAGTAGCGCCAAAAGCATGCTGTGGTGGTTTCAAAACTTGACCATCTAAAATGATCAATTTAATCATGTGTGTGTGTGTGTGTGTCATCCTCTATCCCTCACCCAGCCGGGGGCGTTGGACAAGTAGAACTGCGAATAATTTGATCAAATCTCATGCTCCGTAATGGTGCCCTTTATGTTGTGAAGACTAGTACTTCAAAAAGGGTAACTTTTGAGGCAAGACAGGGTGTCCTCAACAAGTTAAGGGAACAGGATGCACTAGATGTCCACAACAGGTACAGCAAAACATCACATAGACGCCCTTATTCACACTAACTACTCAGGGGATAGAAGGTCAAGAAGAGCCACCGCCGCCAACTAAAGCTTGAACCGGGTACCTGGGACTCCCACGATATACCCGCGGCAATGGTCAGCAGACGATGCCCTGTGCGTATTTAGTATGTAATATGTTTTATTTGGATACACAAAATGTTTGAAGCCATGCGTCATCTAAACCATAATTTGCATCACCACAAATACACTTGTCAACAATCTTCAACTGGAACGTGCTCATCAAATCACTTCACCCGGGAGCGCATTCCCGATGCTTCCACGCATATTTTTCTCTCCACTCCAACCACAGAACAACCAAATATCACTTTTCTTCACTTTTCTTTTTCAAGACACTCCGTGCACAAAAGCAATGCACATCGCAAAACCCTAACAATAGATCAGCGCCGTGCTCATCACCGCGTAAATAAAAAGAAATTAAAATTTTCACTCCCGATGCCACAAATTTTTGGTCCGGGAAAAACAATAAAACCACGCAGCGTCAAATCTTCTGATGCTTGCAATTTTGCAAACATGATGAATCATGTTTTCTTTCTTGATTCTAAAACTTCTCGGAAAGCGAGAAAACCACCACTCACACACGTATAACCGTCCGGGAGGCAGAGTGCCAGCGCTAATCCGGCAAATGCAGCCGAAAACTATGAAAGAGAATGCACGCACAAAACAGAGAGCAAATTTAGATACAACCGTATCCAAAGGCGTTCAAAACTCGACTCATCTAAAATGATCAATTTAATCATACAAACAAAATATAATGTTGCATGACTTTCAAAAACCATCCCGGTTGGAAGTATTTATACATTTCCTTTTATTTTTTTCAGCGTATTGTTTAAAATGACAAGATCATTCGTGTAAACCACTATACTATACCACCACGAAATCAGTACACTATAGTTTCCTGGTATCGGTGAACAACAGGGTGAATAATTTTAGCATTTTGTATATTGTTGTAGCTTGGATGGTCTGATATAGTTTTTAATCTGAAAAATGGGTTCAAAATTTTAATTCTTAGCATTTTTGAAATTTAAATATGTTGAACATACCTAAAGGTGAATGAACAAATCGAATGACCACTCGTTAGTTGATAATGTGCTTCAATTTCCTGCTATTTTGTCTAAGAGTTGCGTCTCGTTCCTTAATAAACTCTTTATTTGTCGAGCTTTCCTTCCGGGTTGGGTTCTTCTTTGGCTCAAATTTATACTTGTGGATTTTCTTTTCCTCCAATCGTTTTATTAAGTGTTTTAGTTGAATATTAATCCGATTGTCAACATACCTTTTCATTACTTTCTCAGAAACTCCAGGGAATTTCTTCTGCATAAGTGTAATTGAGCGCTTCTGTACACCCTTTGGGTTTCGAAAACCGTTTTTTTTTTCAGTGAAAGAAGGTCCAACCTTATTATGTATGTGATCAAAATAGGAATTCATCTGATTGCACACATTGTTCCATGACTCAGTGGGCTGCAAGAGACCACCGTAAGATAAATCCTGAACATAATTTTCGGAACACACTCCTTCTTCTGCTTCTTGTTCTAGTACATGTGTATAATTAGCCAAATCAGGAAATTCTTTTAAGAGCCCTCGTGCTACGTAGCCAGCAGCGTACTCTGATCCGTCAATTTCTTCTAGAGTACGTTCTCTGGGGACAAATTGCCATGGTTCATCATCGTCGTCTTCATAAAAACAATCTGTCGTCCCAGAATTTCTGAAATCTTTCTTTTTCCTGTATATTTTTGCCATAACAAATTCTTCATCAATTAGATTGTTCTGTGTATTCTGATTTCGCTTTAATTGTGCAAGATTTTTTCCCAAAAAAACTAAGCGCAAACGGTAGAGTGCCTTCAACGGAGATGGATGATCGTGAGTTCCTCCGTTCAATCTGAGAATAGCGAACAGGTTCTCAATGAAATCCTGATTTAATTTATAGATCATTATAAACACTACATCGTACTGCGTTTGCATAATCAGGAAAAGCTTTTTGACAGAAACAATAGATATCAAGATTGCTTTTTGAAAAATCTGGAAGAAAAAAATTAAATATTTTTTACTTAAAATTTTGAAGAATCAACAATATTACAATGTACAGTGGTGTATAAAAATATTAGAATAACACTGCTGCGTGTATAGGTTTTGGTCTTACCTGCAGATGAGCCGCTTTTGGTAAACAGTGCCGTCTTAGCGTTCTTATGTCACTGATGAGTGCTGTCATGTCGTCGAGGATTTTGTTTTGATAAGTAAGGTCCATACCATAGCATTTCTTACTCATAATCGTTTGCGTAATCTGGTAGGAGTTCATTACATCAAACCACAAATTTATTTTTTCGATTATTTCCGCCAATAGCATAGCCTCTTCATAATCACCAAAATGCCGCCGTAAGTTAACAGCAGTTGTATGACTTAATAACTCTGCTGCCAAGCACACGTTCTGCCTTTCAGACTTTTGTACCGTCAAATGTTTAATAGAAATTTTGAATAGAGAGTTAAGTTCAACATTTCGGAACTCGGACTTCTCTTTCGACAAAGGCTTTTGCA